>NC_090734.1:8817202-8887202 GCF_036898095.1 Palaemon carinicauda
ATATATATATATATATATATATATATATATATATATATATATATATATATATATATATATATATATATATATATATATATATATATATATATATATATATATATAATATATATATATATATATATATATATATATATATATATATATATATATATATATATATATATATATATATATATATATATATATATATATATATATATATATATATATTTTACTACTTATTTGAACAATGCAGCCAAAAAGCATTCCAAGACTTGAGCAAACTTCAAGGAACGTTAGAGTCAAGACCAAACCTGTCGACCCTTTATACTAGGACTTCTAAAATCTCCTGGACTCTTTTAGGATACCAAAGAGTCTTGAGTCAAGCTTTAATCACTTCCCATGGCTCAGGAACTATTAGAATTATTTTTTTTTTCTGACCAGGAGTGTTTATTAGCTTCGGCCTCTTCGCTTGGAATAAGATCATAGCTAATATTCTTTGCTACCAACTTTCCTATGACATTCTATCTATTCATCTGTACTAACTTCCTGGATAATGCAATGCTAACGCGTTCACTTACTACTTACGTGGCACCAGATCAATCGCAGCCATGGACAATAAGCTTAAATTGGTTGGGCACGCAGTAGCAGGTTTGGGCTAGTCCGGCTAACGTTTTGTTGAGCATCTATTCTGTTGAAACTGGAACTGATGTCAGCTTTATCTATTTATATTGGAACAATGATTCGCTTACCGATAATTATCTTCTACCGGAAAAAAAAAAATTCCGTAATGTGATGCGAAATTATGTTTGGTACAATTTTGGGCAAATTAGTCTCTTATATGAAATACTTATTCAAATATTTTCTGTTCTTAAAATATTTTATTTAATTGCTCATTACTTCTCTTATAGTTCATTTATTCCCTTATTTCCTTCCCTCGCTGGGCTAGTTTTCCTTGTTGGAACCCTTGGGCTTATATCATCATGGTTTTCCTACTAGGGTTGGATCTTAGCTATTAATAATAATAATAATAATAATAATAATAATAATAATAATAATAATAATAATAATAATAATAATAGTCTATGAAATAATGTGATTATCTATGTATTTATTGTTTACTATATTGCACATATATCTAAGTCTTTGCATCGTAAAGAGTTTCAAGATAGTACAGAAGTAACATCAAGGTCACTGTTTCCCAAACTTTATTCGTATATTACCCCTTACAGCAATACCAAACCTGTCATGACCCCTACAATTAATTATAAGCCATTCTAAATTAGTAATAATTTTAAACGGCACCCACGCAGACACACACACACACACACACACACACACGCACACACACACATATATATATATATATATATATATATATATATATATATATATATATATATATATATATATATATATATATATATATATATATATATATGTGTGTGTGTGTGTGTGTGTGTGTGTGTGTGTGTGTGCTACTGTTGTTAACACACATTAAGTATGTTAGTTGGTATGTTACATCTTCAAGTAAAGTCAAGTAAGTTAACTTTAAAATGGTTTATTCTTTAAGAACAACAGTGTTAACATCTCCATCACAGGAGTATAGCTGGTTTGGTCGGATGACCATTCCATATGATGTCTTGATAAGAACTAGCTAAAATATCGATATCACAGATATCATATAGTCAGTTATCTCAGCATTTAAACACATAATGTAAACTAAACATTAATATAGGAAGACACCTGCATCCGGTGGCGACACAACTCTTTCTCACGATTCGTATTTGTGTTTATTCTTCATAAAAATGTTACATTGCTGAGATATGGTATTCACATCCTGCTATGATCTGACTACAGCACTTCTCACACTAGCTTTTACTTCCACAATGACCTATCAGGTCATGTGTTTTAAACATGTAATATATAATTATTACATAAGCTCGGCCAACTATCTCAATTTAAAAAAAAAAATTAACAAAACGTCAAAATATGTTTACTAGGAGTGTGACTGGATATATATATTATTTTTTGTTTAACTTTAGCCATAAGCAAATGAGGATGAATGTTCAAATAGGCACATTAAAAAAAATAATAACAATAATTCATATTACCAGATATTACCAAAGCAAAGAAAAAATGCATGATAAATACAGATCACATGTATGGTACATTGCTAGCAAGTGATTATATGGTACCCCAAAAAAATACTGATATACATATGATTCGGTAACTTTGTTAATGAAAAATTGTTACCTTTGTCAGAAATATATATTATTATAATATGGTAATTAATAAAAATATTTGTGACCTTGGTAAAGATACAATTTTAGTGCACAAACACGAATTCCTGGTACGTACACAGCCCACGGTTTCGTACATATATATATATATATATATATATATATATATATATATATATATATATATATATATATATATATATATATATATATATATATATATATATATATATATATATATATATATATATATATATATATATATATATATATATATATATATATATATATATATATATATATATAGGGCTTATATATTTTATCAGATACCCATAGATTCTTTTTTATATATTTTATTAGATGCCGAAAATAATTATTTATTTTTCAAATGTTTTTTAAATGTTTTTTAAAAATGCAAATGTTCTATAGTCTTTTCAATTAAATATTACTAGCGTACTAACTGCTCTTCGTACACAACACTCTTCCAAGACAATTTTACTCCTTTGAGCGAATGAAGGGGCCACTTTCAAACGGCTTTAAATTGAATTAAATAAGGAGTTTTGTCTGGACATGGCAAAACGTTCTGTTTGAGCGGCAAACTATTGTACCTTAACCTACGCCAAACAAAGATGTTAACGGCGATAAATATCATCACCGTAACGCATAAAGCTGCCAGCATTATATAAAAGTTGAGACCTGCATAAGTCGATGACGGGTGGTCCATCTCGGTCAATTTCATCAACCGCTTGGCTATCTGTTTGTTGTATGGGAGAGGTAAAGATGGAATTGTTGTTGACCATTTGAAGTTCACGAAGTAGGCTCGTTCTCTGATGATAGTCTTGATACCTTTTACCATGGAATTAGGGTATGTCCCGATACAACCATCTGCTGCAACGAAAATTTGGGAATAGGACGTGGATCCGTCCGGGCATGATACATTGAAGCCGGCCTTGTCGTATCGTATCCCAGAGCCGTTGTTCAGTCTGCAATTGAACTCATTATTGTCAAAGGGATAAAGCTTATCCAGACAATTTTCACTTTTATGGGAGACAGCACCGTCTAGCACTATACCTAACTCGCATGAATCCATAAAGTTTTTATGGAATTCAAATGAGTCAGGTGTACATGTTTTTCTATCCATTGCGTCTGAACAGTGAGTTAATTGATTTAAGTCTTTAATGACCTTATATGTTTCCTTGTCTAGGGAAATCAATGTGTGTCCTGTCAAACTGGATATTCTTGGATTTGAGTGATTCGTCATGAAAGTCGGAAATAGTGATATCCTGTAAGACTGCCAGGCATCGGAAGAATCAAAGGTAATTGTAATCATAATCCGGTTATTTTCAACGCTTAATGCAATTAGGCTTTAATAGAATTCTAACCTACGTGCGTCTAACAAAGGAATATAACCTAATTTCCCCGCGTCCGTTCTCCACAATTAACTTTAAGTATTTTATTGGCAACAAATGGGGTGACAGTACACCTTTAGTCGCTAACGTGATAGCTTCCACATAATCTTTTGATTTCTCAATGAAATGTGCAATTCTGTTATGTATGTGATCTATTTTTGAATCATAATATGTTAACGTTGCCAACAAATCCTGTACTTCCATAATCTGATTGATATTACTTGAATGTTCATTTACTAAACTCATAATTTGATTGATGGAAGCTAACTGATTCCTTAGTTCTGACATAATCAATTCATCTTCATGAGTCAAGAACTCAATTTTCTTATTTTGATTACTAATCTTAAGATGATTGGAAATTCCTAGACCTAAACTTGCAATAGAACCAAAATTGTTTAGTGCAGCAAATATAGACGGGTTACGTTTCTCCAGATTTTCGTGTCCTACAGTCCACATCAAAAGGTCACGAGCTAAAGATTCTGTCTCGTAAGTCTTATTTTGCAAGTCTTCACATAGCATCTCTGCAACTTTTAGTGTCGATGCAAGCGAACTCTCTGTATTAAAAGGAAAATGTCTTCTATGCAATTCATTTAATGAGACAGCAAACCCTGAAATGGCGCTTTTTAAGCTAGTGACATCATTCTCTGGGAGAAAAATTGCTTGCATTCACACTTCAACAACTACGTTACTTGATGTAATAAAAACGTCTTCTTGTCTTTCAACTATAGTGCCATATTTAAAATCTATACTTTTAGTTTTAGAGCTCATCCTACACGAGAAAAATGTCTGAGCGAACAATATCACTCCCAACAACAAAAAATTCATCTTGGAAACCTGTAACGAGAAAAATATATGTAATTACTCCTGTATTAGGAAGAAAAACTTTTAACATACCATGTAAAAAAAAAAAAATAAAAATCTTTCCCTAGCTTCTTTCCCTCTTATTTTAATTTCTTATGTGAGCCAATGGTACGATTCTCTCATCAGTGGGTTGGGATACGTTTTGAACTCTAAACCTATTGGCCGTTAATGTTTCCAAAATGTTAAATGGGCCTTCAAACTTAGGTGTTAGCTTATAATTGAGTCCTTTATGTACATTTACCTGTATGTATACATTATCACCCACAGTATATGTTTTAGTTGGCTTCGCTATTTTATAATTCCTTTTCATTATGATTTGTGATTCTTCTAAATTCTTTCGAAGGATATCAAAACGACTTTTGCTTGCATTTATACATTCTTTTAAAGGATTTGATAGATTAGTTGTAGGTGTTAATACATGGAAAGGCGTTCTAACTGGGGTACCATACAATGCTTCGTGCGGTGACATTTTTATTGATATATGATATGAATGATTCAGAGTACTCAGTACCGCAGGTATTGCAATATCCCAGTTGGGGTCTGATCCCCCTAGTGTTACTCCTAATATATTCAAAACCTTCCTATTTGCTCTTTCTACCAGCCCATTCGACTCTGGGTGATATATCATGGTATTTATTTTCTTTATGCTAAGGAATTCACACAATGAGGTAAGAAACTGATTATTAAATTCTCCACGCGAGTCTGAGATTAACATGTGTGGAATTCCATGTTTACAAATGTAACACTCGTAAAACTTCCTAGCGCATTCAATCGTAGTTTTAGTTTCAAGCGCTATTAGTTATGTATATCGAGTTAAAGCATCTACAATTACTAAGAGGTGCTTATTTCCTCTGTCTGACTGGTAAATTCCTGTTAACAAATCTAAATGTATTCTTTCAAAGGGTTGATTGGGCACGGGATAAGCCCCTAGGCTGACAGGTGTTTTCGTATGCCCTTTGTTTTCCTGACATGTGCGACAATTAGCTATGTGTTTTTTTATATCTGTAAAACAATGATTTGGCTTTCCGTGACATTAATGAGAACCCCGGGTGTCCATGCAATGGATTGGCATGCAACGAATTCAGGACATTGGAAATAAGCGTGATTGGTACCAGACCTGGTCGTTAGTTACATGTGGTGTATTGCGGGTTTTCCTTGTCACGGTCCTACACAGAATATTGCCTTTGATTATATAATTCTGCTGCTTATACTTCATATATTCCTTTTCCCTATGATTGCCTTCCAAAGCATTTATAATTTTTTCTAATATCTGATCTTTTCTCTGTTCAGTCTCTAATAATTCAGCACTCCAGCCCAAATCTTCTTGTTCAGATATCGTTTTAACAATAGGCATGGATGTTGATATATCTATTAATTCAGCTAAAGGCTCCGTACAAGATGACATGGAGTTGCGTGATAATGCATCAGCAATGATATTTGCTTTCCCAGGTAAATACCCGATTCTCGCGCCAAAGTCTTGAATGATCAAATGCCACCGAGTTCGTTTGGGGCTGTGGCTGAAGCTTTTAAAGAAGTCGGTTAGTGGTTTATGATCAGTAAGAACCTTAACGGGATAACTGTAGGCTATACTATGAACTTGAAATGCACTAGTGAATTAACAATAGCTAGCCATTCCTTGTCTATTACTGCATACTTACTTTCGGAAGTTCTCAGTTTTCGAGAATAAAAAGCTATCGGGAAAAATTGTTTTTCATATTGCTGAAGCAATATCCCACCTACTCCAAAGTCTGAGGCGTCTGTTGCAATGAAGAATTCCTTACCGAAGTCAGGAAATTTTAAGATAGGAGAACTACACAGTTCATCTTTCAAGGTATTAAACGCCTGTTGATGCTGCTCAGACCATATGAAATCTACGCCCTTCTTCCTAAGATCAGTTAAGGGAGCAGCTATTATTGAATAATTGCATATAAAACGCCTGTAATATCCACTACAACCAAGAAGTAGTAGGTATGGGAAAGTTACGGATAGCCGACACCGTATCATGGACTACTTTAAGACCTTGGCTTGACACCATAAAACTCAAATATATTAATTCTTTTTTGAAAAATTCCCACTTACTAATCCTTACACTAAAGATATGTTGTCTTAGTCTCAGTAGTACTAGTTCTAATTTACGTAGATGTTCTTCTAAGATGTTGGAAAAGATTACAAGGTCGTCCATATAGGCATGCAATATATCCCCTAGCAAGTCTCCAAACATTATGTTAATCATTATTGTAAAGGTTTTGGGAGTGCAACGTAAACCAAAAGGCATCCGTAAAAATTCATAATGTCCCCTGGCTGTGCTGAAGGCTGTGTATGGGATACTATTTTCTTCTAATGATATCTGGTGAAAGCCTTTAAGTAAGTCCAAACTCGTAAAATATTTATTCTGACCTAACAAAGATAAAATATCGTCAGTACATGGCACTGGGAATCGATCAGGGATTGTCTCCTTATTTAGGCGACGGAAATCTACGCAGATATGCCAAGTTCGATCTTTTTTCGGTACAACTATTAATGGAAAATTATAAGGGCTGTTCGATTTCCTAATGACTCCTTCTTCTAGCATTTTACCTACTTCATCATTTATCTCATTCTGGAATATCATAGGGAGTCCATATAGGCATGCAATATATCCCCTAGCAAGTCTCCAAACATTATGTTAATCATTATTGTAAAGGTTATGGGAGTACAACGTAAACCAAAAGGCATCGGTAAAAATTCATAATGTCCCCTGGCTGTGCTGAAGGCTGTGTATGGGATACTATTTTCTTCTAATGATATCTGGTGAAAGCCTTTAAGTAAGTCCAAACTCGTAAAATATTTATTCTGACCTAACAAAGATAAAATATCGTCAGTACGTGGCACTGGGAATCGATCAGGGATCGTCTCCTTATTTAGGCGACGGAAATCTACGCAGATATGCCAAGTTCGATCTTTTTTCGGTACAACTATTAATGGAAAATTATAAGGGCTGTTCGATTCCCTAATGACTCCTTCTTCTAGCATTTTATCTACTTCATCATTTATCTCATTCTGGAATATCATAGGGAGTCTGTACGAGGGTACATAGATAATTTTCTGCTTGTCCTTTAACCTTATTTGATGTTCTATGACATCTGTCTTTCCTATGGATCCATCTGTAGTGGAAAAAACATCATGATATTCAGTTAAAAGTCCAAAAAATTTCTGTTGAATTTCTTCTTCTTGAATGTCTTTATTGATTTTTTTTATTAGATTTCAAAAGGGATTCATCCGCAACTGATTGATTTTTGTGAATTACTAAAGTGGTATTTAAATGATTACAGACTTCAATATTACATTGTTGATGTGAGCCTACTGTATAAATAGCTTGTGTGACGGACAATCCATTAGTTTTCAAAGTGTCAGAAAGGATTAATATTTCAGATCCCGGTAACTTTTTCTTTATTTGCACTATTAAATTCGAAGGTACGTACGGCTCGATATATTGCGTGCAAGAGGATATTACGGGTGAATGAGAATTCTGTTGGGTCACATATATTAATTCTTTATTAGTGAGACAAGTTATTGGTTCTTCAACGTACGTCACTGTTTTATTTGTTGTCTCCTTTTTATCCAAAACTGATTTTAAGGTATTAGAAGACTTATAGAATTTTCCTTTGATATACACGCCGTGCTTGGCAGGGGCTAAGATAATGTTTTGATTGCCCATAGATGGGTATCCTATAATTACAGTTGGATACATATCAATGTTTTGTACAGCAACAAATGTAGCGGCAAACGTGCGCTTACCGACCTTGAACTGAACATGAGTTATGCCTATTACATTTAATTCATTATTTCCTATACCCGAGAGTCTTACTCCGGACTTCTCTATAGGGAAGTTCGAAAACAACAAATGATGTGTCCTCAAATCCATGACATTATGTGGACTACCAGAGTCATGAAATAATGTAAATGATCTGTGTTCTAAATTTACAGCATATAATGTTGGTCGTAACTTATTTTGGCTTATTATTGTATGAATTTGTTGCAAATCTACTGGAACATGCACTGATTTATTTAATTCGGCCGTGTGTTTCATAGGAAAATCTAAAATCTATTGCCTCACAATCATCTGATAAAACATTAAATGGATTATTCAATACTACTGATGTTGATAGGAATGACCTTGACCCAACATCACTCGCTACCTAGCTGTCCGAGGATTTACCCGGCGAGACATCAGTCTCTTACCAGCGAGTTTTACCCGATTTCCCGGCCCACCACGTGACACAAGTAGTAGTAATTCATTCAAATTACCCCTAATGGTTGATTTCGACCTGGCCTTTCATCAAAGTTGAGTATTGGGTCTTTACAATGAATAGTTTTTAGCTCCCTTTTCACAGTGAAATTTGAGTAATTTATTGTGTTTAGAGTTAGCCTGTACTGGAGGCGCTATGAGCGCTATCGTTCGGTGGGCATGTTATTTAGTTAGCAGAATGACCCCCTGGTTTCTAAATAGCATCATATCATTAATTAATTATTTTATTATGTTAGTTATTTAGGCAATATATTCTTGTAAAGATATTTACATTGTGCATATTTTTCCTTTCCTTGTCGATCGTATAGTTAGAGTCTCGGAGAGTGAGGTAACCGAGATCTCGTCTCGCCTATGTACCTAACCTAGGCGTATTATTATACGTTAGACACTTCCCGGTTACACTTGTGTATGGTGATTTAAATTATGCAGAGATAGGTATCTCTTTGAATTGGATGAACTTTACCCCTCTCAAAAAAGGGAGTTTAAGGGTAATCCCTCTTCCCTCTGAGTGTAGCCTCAGGCTACAGCCTTAGCAGGTCGGCCTTGAATTTTTAATTGAGGGATGACTTTCCTATGGTTTTTTCTGCCCTCCCTCTGTAACCGCAGACGCAGGATTTTGGAGTTTTGGCCAAAATCTCAGAGTATTTAGTGGTCGGTGGCTACCTGTCAAGATGAATAGAATTCTTTTGCTACATTAGGCTACCGACATAGGAGGCTAGACCTCCCTAGGCAACTCCTGAAGGGTCTGTACGATATGACCCTTCTTCCTGTGACCTAGCAGACTAGTCCTGTGTTATTGGACCCTAGGCTGAGGAATATAATTCTTCTAATACTTAGGGGACACTGGCACTGCAACCCCGTTTCCTTTCCCTTAGAGGTGGTGGCGAGGGTGCTACCAACCTCTTAATTGTATTAATCTAACCCTAGGCTAAGGAATAGATTCTTTAGCCGCCTGGGATAGTTCTAATACAGGAACGGAGTTTGTTAGGTGGGGCAGGACAGGCTACGGCCGGCTCCTGCTGTACCTTTCACAGGACCCTCTTTTCCCTTCCCTTCTATCCCTTTATGTTGGCAAATACCGGGAACCTTACTGTTGCTGGTGGGTTGCCGGGATCGACCACACTCCCCCTCTTACAGTTGATA
Source organism: Palaemon carinicauda (assembly GCF_036898095.1). Taxonomy (NCBI): domain Eukaryota; kingdom Metazoa; phylum Arthropoda; class Malacostraca; order Decapoda; family Palaemonidae; genus Palaemon; species Palaemon carinicauda. The sequence goes on from NC_090734.1 coordinate 8,827,129, forward strand.
GCTGCCAACCGGCAGTCTTAACATCTGTCGGCCAGCAGTAATGACAGCTGTGACCTGCTGGCCGGCAGTAAAGATTACTGCCGGCAGGCAGTCATGGCTGCTGCCGGCCGGCATCATAGTGACTGCTGGCAGGCAACCAGGGCAGCTGCTGGCCATGTTGGCTGTAAGTGGGAAGTCCCTTCTGTTTACAAAGGTTCTTCAGATCTTTCTTGAACTGCTAGTAACAGTGGCTACTGCCGGGGTGCTGCCTATCAGGCCGGCACAGAATGGTGCCTGCTCTACCAGCAGCACGCCGACTGTACTGGTACGGCCGGCCAGCAGTACTGGCCAGCGGTGCCAGCCGGCAAAGTTTAGACAGGTCCTTGCCGGCGACAGTACTATAGCTGGATGGAAGCTTGAATTTTATATTCTCCCCTTCCATTTGAACCTTTCTGGAGAAGGTAGTAATAGTAGACTTTTACATCCCTTTTACTGTATATATATATATACAGTATTAGGTAGTCTGTTCTCCATGCTATCTCTCTTTCTTTTAGCTAGCAGACTAGATGTGCTAGCATTAGCTAGCTATGCTGACGACATGCTGGCTGTACTACAGTATATATTTATACAGGTAGTTATTATTTCTGCAGTATAAGATATACTGCAAATAGAAAGCTTCTGTATATTTTATGCTAGTAGTGTTGTTCTAATATATTTGAAAATCCTACCTAAATATTTGTGGAACCCAATCTCATATTGAAAGAATTTAATTCTTCAATATTCTGATTAGAAATCAGTCTTCAGATTACCCTGCGATATTAAAATTTTAAGGACTGGAGATTACACTCCTAACCCTTAAAGGGCAGAGCCCTTATCCTCGAGTCTCCATGATTAGGAAACTATGTTTTAATTTTGTAAGGGGGGTCACAGCAAATAAGTTGGGTGGGATATATACAAATATATGTCTTTCCTTTCCCCAGTCCAGTTGGCATCATGCCAGCTGGACCGTACAGTCAGTTGCTTACCAGAAAGGCAACACATTGGCTGGATCATACTATATATACTTATACAGTTGCCAGTATATTGCATTATAGTGCATAGTGCAAATAGAAAACTACAGTATAATTATAGTGTAACTATTTCTAGCATATCCTAGGTATCCTCATGTGAGCTTATGCTGCAGCCGCTCTTACATTGAAGGAATAGTGTTTCTTCGTTAAGCTGATTGAGAAATCAGTCTTCCGTACCCCACAGTATTTAGTATGAATGGGACAGTGAAGTATACACTTCCCTATCCCTAGGGGTTAGAAAACCCCCTTTTCAGTTGGAATTCCTTCGAAAAGGAAATTCCTATAACTTAATACTGAGGGGAGGTACCAGTATTTGCTTGCAAGGGATACAAAAGTATGTGTCTCCTACTATCCCTTTATAGCTTGCCATCCTAAGCTATTCTGTTAAGATATGACATTTGATTTATTGGTTATCAGTGAGATAATCAATCGTATACTCATTTTGTTTTCCTTTCTTTACAGGAGGAACGCCAGATGTCATGTGTTGCAGTCTTCTGCAAAACTAAGAGTAAGTGTGTTTACGGACATAATGCATGCAGGTTTCATGGCCCCTGCAATATTATTTCCGAACACCTCCAGTATTGGAACCTGCAGGCCTGCAAAGTATATCGGGCCCTATTGTCCGAAGGTTTCAAGAATCCCAAGTCGGTGGAGACTAAGGATGCAGCTCGTTTCAAACTACGCAACTGGGTGAGAGGCTTTCAGAAAATCTCTCCGGGACCTAACCTGCCTAATGACAAGATGCGTAGGTTACTATTTCCAACAGCGAGTAAAGAAATAGTGGTACCCCAGACACGAGTTACATTTCCTGATGGCCAGATAACCTTCGGGAAGGGGGGCAAAAAGCGCCCATGGGAAGAAGGGGAGAATGTCGGGTTGGAATTGTCTCCGTCCCAACAGGCTCATGAGCTAACGACATCGATATCTCCGCCTTCTATCCCTCTTTTAGATGGAATGAACCAGTTATGGGCCCTAGTCAAGAATCTAGTAGAAAATTTGTGAAAACAGAGCACAAAGCAGGAAGCGAAATGCAAGGTAGAGCTTGGTAAAGCTCCACTTGTCGCTCCTAAAGGGTCGTAAAAAAGACTCGTAGATCAAGACCTTCTGACATGCTCCACAACCAATCCCTGGAGGTTTATGGAGCTAATGCCGATTTTAAACGACAAACTCTACATCTCGGAGAAGATGGGTGCTGTTTCTTTGGACAAAATCCAGTTCTGGCCAAGCTTTGACGCTTTCCTGAACTGTTTCATTAGACTGAAGGATGAACGAACATTAGGAAAAGCAACAGAATCAAAGGAGGTTATGATTCTCGACAATGATAAAGCACAGGCTATCCTATCAAGCAGCATAGAAAAGGCGGGTTACTCGGTGTCGAAGGTATCCACACCGTGTAACAAGCACTCTTCCTTTCTTGCCCCTGTTTCAATTTCATTCCTTTTACGGAGAAGGCTTTCAAATATGTCACTGAGGCAATAGAGGCAGGTAAACCATGTCCTACACTCAAGGAGTGCGAGCCTCTGTCACTAGCATTTCCAAGAAAGGAGAAGAACTGGAAGGAGGCCCATTTCACCTTTTCAGTAGGAATACTTGAGGCGGATGTCGCCAGTCGACAATTTGAGGAAAATCTTTCAAAATTATCTGAGTTTCTCTTACAGGACGAACAAGAAACAGAGGAGAGACTTGCAGCCTCCTTATCTCTACCGAACTACATAGAGTTCTGTTCGGCTCATCAAGATACCCCAGACATGCTTAAGATCTTAGCCAAAATACATATGGCTACTTTGGTAAAAGACCTTTATGCCTTTATAAAGGCTAGAAGAACATGTAGGGAGTTTGTGTTAGCTAACGCAACAGCAAAACAGGATACAAGAAAGCTAATATCTTCCAGCATCTGGGGTAAAGACCTCTTTCCAGACGATGTAGTCAAGAAAGTAGGACTTCTCCAAAAGTGGAGCATCCTTTCAAAAAGAGAATCTTCTAAGGTTGTGGGTCCCCAACCTAAAATGAAGATGGAGAGGTCTGGACATCCATTTCGAGCGGTTCAACAACAATCCACAGTTGTAGTGACCGAGATGTCCCAGACAGATGATTGAAAAGAGATTCCTACTGATAAGTCAAAGCATAGAAATGCTTCTAGTAGGAGGGAGACTCCTTTAGGATCGCTGGACCTTGGATCCTTGGGTCCATGGCCTAATCAAGATGGGACTAAGATGAGAGGTGGAGATATCTCTACCACCATTTCCTCTACTCCTCCGATTATCCAAAACCCTCCTGGAGGAGTTTACCTGAGAGCTGTAGAGCATACAGGTGGTATGGAAACTTTAGTCCACCGGATTCCAGGGAAGGCCGTTGTGTGTTTACGAGAAGGAGTTAAGAAAATTCAGTCATTCAGGACTTATCGCCACTCAACAAGTCCAAATAAAACAATGAGTCCATTAGGTTTATCCTCCTGAACATAAGGACCCCGCAGCAAAAAAGGGTGCCTATAGTCTTACCAGACCTGAAAGTCGTTTATCGGCAGCTTCCAGTCAATCACCCTTTCCCCTCCTATCTAGGATTCAGGTTACACAAATCAATGCACTTCCTAGGAAAGATACTCGTCACACTAGACAAAGTCCTAGCTGCCTTCATAAAATTGGCAGACACAGTCATGCAATATTTAAACCTAAGAAAGGTTCAGGCAACAATGTTCCTGGACAAGAGGATGGGGTGGGCAGCACCCAAGGTGGCTGGTCTATGAATATCCGAAGAAATGATCCGGTCCCCGGAACATCGTTGATGAAAGATAAATTTCAGATTCCCAAAACGAGAACAGGGAGGAACCCTGCTCTCTCTCCAGTTCGCAATAAAGGCAGGCCCTGTGCTAAGAGCATGGCTGCAAGATGCGCTGGGAGCCTGGAGAAAACAAGCATCAAACACTCGAAGAGGCCTAAAAAGACTGATAGCGGTCCTTCCTTAATTGCTTCCCTAGCAAAGGTCAAAGCCTGAAAATCCGAAGACCATGTTGGTCTAGTCATGAGTAGGGAAACTCTCTCTAAGCAGATCAGATTGTCTACAGCTGATCTGGGACTCCGAAGCGATAGCGAGACGCTGCAATCGACGATGCTAAGAAACGTCTCATACAGTTTAGGTGTAGTTAGCCATCCCTTACCTATAGGGATGGCACCTATCAGCAGTTCACATAAAACCAATCTGCAATGTGACAGTGGATGCTCTACTCAGGCTCATGCCGATAGAGTAAGAATGGTCCACGGACGCAGACCTATTCTCTCCCAGATGGGAACAAGTCCCCGAACTGCAATCCGACCTCTTCATTACGAGCGCCGTCAAGGAACTACCTTGATATGTAGCCCTATACGAGGATCTTCTAACTTAAATGATAGACATCATGTCTCTGAAATGGAAGGGATAGACTTAGGATTTCCAGTTCATCCCGTCCAATCACCTGCTGAGAGTCCTCAACATGCTGAGATCCTTCCAGGCGGGAGTAGCCCTGTTAGCTCCCAGGTAGCCCAAGAGCAATCTATCCTCCTTGAGGAAGGAACAGAGGCTGAGGCTGTCCTTTATCCTGAACCTGGGACAACTCCAGAAGGTTCAGAGATTAATTGCCTTAGATTTATTACAGAGAACCCAAACCCTTCATTGCAGGATTTTCTTGCCCAAGCGGTTAGGAAAAGATTTGGGATCTCTAAAGGCAATATAGAATTCTTTGAAGAATACAAGTCTAAGTCAACTAGAAGATAATAGGAGTCATCATGGAAAAAGTGGGTTGCTTTCGTAAAAGCAAAAGGACCGAGAGAGATTTCAATGAACTTCTGCATGTCCTTCCTTATCCATCTTCATAACCAGGGTTTGGCGGCCAACACGAAACTACGTGCAAGTCAGCCTTGACTAGACCTCTTCTATATGCCTTTCAAGTAGACTTGGCGAATGAGATCTTTAATAAGATCCCGGAGGCATGTGCATTAGGCCTGCTGCACCACCAAAGCCCATCTCTTGGTCTTTGGACAAGGTCCTACATTATGCCTCATCCTTGAACAATGAAGATTGTTCGCTTAAGGATCTAACCGAAAAGGTTATTTTTTTGTTCGCTATAGCCTCAGGGGCTAGAGTTAGTGAAATAGTGGCCCTTTCTAGGGATGAGGGCCATATTCAGTTTTCAGAAACAGGAGAACTGAATCTCTTCCCTGATCCATTCTTTCTCGCTAAGAATGAGCTACCCACTAAAAGGTGGGGTCCCTGGAGAATCTGCCCTCTGAAGGAAGATGTCTCTCTAAGTCCGGTAGAGTGTCTAAAGGTCTATCTTCGTAGAACATCAGATTTCAGGGGAGGAGAGCTCTTTAAAGGAGAAAACTCTGGATCAAACTTATCCCTAAAACAACTGAAGGCGAAGCTCACCTACTTTATTCATAGAGCGGATCCTTGCAGTTTTCCCGCAGGTCATGATCCGAGGAAGATTGCTTCATCACTGAACTTCTTTCAGTATATGGACTTTGAGCATCTTCGTTCATACACTGGATGGAAATCATCCAGAGTGTTTTACAAACACTATGTGAAACAGGTATATGGACTGAAACACTATGTAATGGCGGCAGGTAGTGTATCAAATCCTGCCCCCTAATTACTGTTATAGACAGTCAATTGTTTGGACTTCAAATGTCCTCGCACATATACTGGGTGAGAATCATCCACAGTGTTCTACAAACACTCTGCTAAGCAAGTCCATGATCTGAAGCAGTATGTCGGGTAGAGTGCTTAACCCGCAGTCTAATTCTACGATGAACAACTAATTGATTGGGACTGTCAATTAAAGGGAGAAGAGGTCATCCCTCTTAGGGTGTGACCTCCTTTGATCAAGTGTTACCATGGTGACACTAGCTCTGTTCAAAATCCCAGGTGTGGAATTATACAGATAATACTAGTGCCGGTGTACATAGTACACAGTGCCGATAAAAGTAACCAGTACAGGAATTATGAAGAGAATTGTTTTATAATTTTCTTCAATCTGAGAGTGGCACTTATCATTTCTTGCTTTCCAAGAAAGAAAAATAATCTCTGTACAGGTTACATGTATAGTTCCGTTATCAAAGTACATTCGTTTTGCTTACTAATAAACGTCTATTAGAATGTAATTTCGTCCTAAGTCGCCCGACAATTGCATAATTATAGTCCAGAGTATGTACTTTTATATATTTGTATGCTCACAAACAATGGATTTAAGGAACATTGTTAAGTATTTGGTAATTTTCACAAACTACAAGTCGGTTTGTTCATCTGGTGTATTCTTATTTTTGTTCATACAATATATGCTTACCTTAAGACCCCCCTTTCCCCCGTCTAGAATGACTCTTCCCTGTAGGAGGCAGGAAGCACTAACATCGGAGATGATTAGTGATAATGACGGATAACGGTAACGTTATTTGTCTCGATTGATCCAAATGATCATAGAAAGGTTGTCCCAAGGTTAAGGCACTGATGAAAATCCACAGATACATTAATACTCTGGTATACTTCCATCAGGACGACATAGCTTGAGCCCAAAAAACTGATTTTGAGCGAAGCAAAAAATCTATTTTGGGTGAGATCGCCAGGTCATCCTGATGAACCCACCCTTCTTTCTTAAAAGAAAAGATCTTCACAGTTCCATCCCTGACATACTGTATCTGTAGCACCACGCTCAATGCTACAAGGAATGTCCGCCATCCTGGGAATGGCGCTAGGGTGGTGGTCAATAGTAGTACGGGAACGGGGGTAACCTTGTTATGGCCCCCTTCTATTCTTTTGCCACGTCCCCCTCGAAGCGTTAACGCTGTTGGGGATGCAGATTGGTATGTGACGTGTCAAGAATGCGTCCTCTGATATTATGCGTTATCCTTGAGAAAATTTTAAGGATATTCGCTCCAGGAGTTAGAATTCTGGAACCTGAAGGTTAATTCTCTGGGAATATCACTGTAGTATATAATATATCCTTTTGAAGCTACCTTAGGAACTTCCATCAGGACGACATGGCGATCTCACCCAAAAATACATTTTTCGCTTCGCTCATAATCCGTTATATATATATGTATATATATATATATATATATATATATATATATAGTTATGGTTTTTGGACTAGCTTCTAGAGATTGTTAATGAATATACGTGCTTGAGACAGACGCAAATATTTCATCAGGACATGAGACCGAAATTAAAAGAATAAACATAGGATGGAAAGTATTTAGTAAACAAAATGAGATTATGCAAAGTAGAATTTCACTTTCCCTAAAAAGAAAAGAATTCGACCATATATTCCGACAGTATTAAATTATGCATTAGAAACCCTTAGAACATAAGCTATTGAAAGAATAATTATGGGTATAACACTAACACACAGAAAAAGAGCAACATGATAAGAGATCAAAATGTAGAGAAAAGAAATGGACATGGACAGGACATATAATGAAAAGTGCAGATAATAGATGGATATCAATAATAGAACTCTAGAGATTACAAAAATAACAGGGGAAGGGAGAGAAGACATTGGCATGACGAACTAAGAATATTTGCTGGTAATAACAAGCATATTAAGACCATTAACAGATGCTAGTCAGATATTTCTGAGGCCTTTGTCCTGCTCTGGACTAGGATTGGCTGATGATGATGATGATACACACACACACACACACACACACACACACATATATATATATATATATATATATATATATATATATATATATACAGATACATAAAATACAACAAATTCAGCCGTTTATAGTCCACTGCAGGACAAACCCCTCACACACATCCTTACTTATGTCTGGGAATTGGCCAGTTTTCATCACCAAATTGTTCACTCCAGATTGGTGATGATGGAAGATTTTAGTCTAATCGCTCACAACAAACAAAACTAGAAGGGGTGGCCTTGATGTATCGTACTATTGTCGCGGGTTTGATTTGGGGTTGTTATAAAAAATAGAATCATAAAACTTTATAATATCTTTTTTCCTGTGTCCTCTATCGAATATTAACCATTGTTCTTCCATTGTCCGGATTTCTCACATCATCACTTTAATAAATAAACGTTAATCTGTGAGATTCAAAGTGATTTTGTTTTTCCACTACACTACAAAATTTCATCAACGCAATCATATAAAACTGTCGGGTATAACGTGAAATCTTTATAATATTTTATGAATTCAATCTACATTGTGTCCGTTTTTAGAAGAGAATTCATCTCATGAGTATAATGAAAAATTTTATAATAGATACGTTTCTATTTTTTTACAAAGTCAGCAAAAGTTTTCTCTCTCTCTCTCTCTCTCTCTCTCTCTCTCTCTCTCTCTCTCTCTCTCTCTCTCTCTACTACCTTTCACGTTTCAGCACGGTGATAATCTCTCTCTCTCTCTCTCAATGCATATTACTCACCATCGCTTGAGATGAAATTTTTGCAGCAGATGCTGTCCAAATGAACCTTCATAAAATTCGGCCACATTTTCTAAATGGATCTTCGTCGGCTCTTTTGAGGATCTCAGCTCTTGCAAAATCTCGTGAAAATCTTGAAAGTTCATTTACGAATTATAATTAATTTGTTCTTTTTAAACATCTATTTGATTGAAAGTTTTAATTTCGGGTTATTTATTTTAGTATGAAGAGAAAATTATGAACGATTGCCAAAGTATCCATATAAGCTTTCACTAGTGTTCTTGAACATTTCGAGTTATGTTTGTGCATGTATGTGTGTTTGTGTGTGCGTGTAGATTTATACCGCTCCTACAAACATGGGCTCCTTCCTCATGGGCAGTATGTAATATATCACTCTTAAAATGCAAAATTCTTGTAAAGCGGCATATTCCGAAAAAAAGTTTAATTACAATTAGAAAATAAACTAAAATGATGTAATTTTTTAAATGTTACACTTTCAAGTATGTTTGATTTATCACTGCTTTAAAATAAAACTTAATTAGACCTACTAGATAAACAACAATGATAAGAACACTGATTAATGAAGTAGAAAATGTGACTAACCACTGCGTGATTGAGATTATATATCTAAACAGTAGAGGAACAGAGCCAGACTACACCCATTTTACTACCCTCCTCCCCCATTCCAGTTTTCCTTCGACAATAGAGTCTGCTTTTGGATATTTGAGACTCGGAAAGACTCAAGGGTATTTTCAAAAGAATTGCGTCGTCGGTCGAACAAGAACAAAGTAGGGTCCGAACTAACCGAGGAACGGGAAGAACAAAACCAGACACCTTTCCGGGAATTTCCTTTTTGTTCCTTTTCATTTATTCGAATAAAGTCTGTTTTATCTTTTGGAAGTTATCAATGCATGAGTCTTGGAATAGTTAATTACAATGAAGAAAATTAAGCATTCGTGATTAATATAAATTGAAATGGCTCATTTTTCTCTGTTGGGTGGCCTATTGGAAACGTCCCTTGCTGGCATTTCTTATAGTGTCTGCAATCTCACCATCCTTATGAACAAAGGAGTAGGGGTTTCTGGAGAGCCTATAGGTCTACTTGCTTTGAATACCATGGAATCATGCATTATTAATCTTTTCGAATTTCTAAAATAACTAAAAAAAATGCATAGAATATAAAATAGAAATAGAAAATTATTTTGAGAAAATATGTTCTTTTACTTATCCTTATTAATAAAGCTCTTAGGTGATGGTTACATGGCTCCTGGTCCTATATGTTACTAAAGATATTATATTCCTTCGTATGATGAGCTAAAATTAATTATAAAACCTTATGGAGATTATAGTTGCAAAATACTAATTATTACTATGCCCCGTCCTACATTTCTTCTGTCCAGGATGTCAGTTAAACAACTCTAAAACCTCAACTTTCAAAATGTCTGCTTACGGCTTTATCAGCTTCATGTATTATTTTAGTGTATAATTTTTAGCGATCTTTTTATTACACAGTTTGTACCACAGCTAAGTTGAATCAGCAATGGGTATCACATTCATTACACTTCTGTTGTTCATTGCAGCTAATCCCCCAACATCAAGCACATTCTGATACACAAATGCTGCTGTTGTTGAACATATTTTATCTTTATCTGTATTTTCTGTATTATCCTTTATATGCCCATAAACTTCAGGTAATTCACATCCACACTCCACAACCATGTCGACATCAAGATTTGTTTCACAAATTCCAAGCTAGCCATTAGGTTCGCTTGTTTTTTTTTTTTTTTTTTTTTTTTTTTTTGTATTTTTATTTATTTTTTTTTTTTAATACGAAAATGATCGAATCGTCATCATTCACATCAGGTAAACATGAACTTATGTCTACGCTCAGTAGTCGAATCTCTTCTTGTTTATTTTCATCTAACTGAAAACTGCTTTCATCTATTTCAGGAGCTGAATCTTCATTAGATGATGGTATCAATGAGAAAGCATGTGGTTGCAAAACATTTGTTTTACAAATATATATATATAGATATATATATATATATATATATATATATCTATATATATATATATATATATATATATATCTATATATATATATATATATATATATATATATATAAAACATTAGCTGGTATATGGAACCTTTCGCTCGAGCATGGCAGTTTTGAACATTGAACATTTCACGATCGGCTGATTCCACTACACGTGTTCACTTAAAACTCTCATTAACCTTTTCTAGCATAAAAAGCATTCATTGATTCTGAAATAACCGAATGATTAATAGAGGTCTTCATCCTCGGTATGTTGATATAGTATAAAAGTTAAAAAACTGCGTAAGAAGGCCAAAAGTAGTGTGAATAAGGTGGCCACCTAGTGAACAACTTAACATGATACTCCCCACACTCAAAAAGCTTTCAAGCACTAACGAGTAACGATTCACGGATATGATAATCGACAGTGGACAGATCTTCCTACAGTACTCCTGTGTTGATGACGCCCAAGGTCCTGTACGGAAGTTTATAATATATAAAAATGTATATGAATCCATAAAATTTTTCTCATTAAGTAGCGATGTCAGTGGTCACTAAGGCCATTATTCAGAAATTCTCGGACCATATGTAAGAACCAATTCACCTTTTTACTTTATGAAAAGACTTCCAGATGTCATATTTTTGCGTCTGGCAAAGAAAAATAATGTTTACAACATAAATATACCAAAATCTGAAAACGTTTGTTTGCAACCCATAATGGATATATATATATATATATATATATATATATATATGGAACCTCGATAGCTGATTCGGTTTGGGCAGCAAGCTCGGACTTCATAGAAGCCTGTGGCACGGGTTCAACTCTGCACCTGACCAGTCATAAAGGCAGACACTTTGCTATCCGTGTAGACACCTAAGGATTATGTATGTAATCGACGGATAGGTTTGCGTAAAGCAAATGGGGGTTAAAGACTAATACACACCCAAACATAGCCATATCAACAACTTCTAAAAACATAACAGACACCTCACACATCTCAAACTGTCGACCTTACTACACCATGACTCCTCGCTGCTAGGAGAAAGGGCGATGGTGGCTGGTAAAACGTATACATACACTATGGAGGTCTATGCCATGACAGGCAGGGCAGCCGGTCGGGACTACAGTCCACCCCAAAAGCCAAAAGTAAAGTCCGTCAAAAGAAGGCAACCGTGTTACCCATACGAATGGGAAAAAAGCATGCTAAAAGTCAATGACGATCTATATATATATATATATATATATATACATACATATATATATATATATATATATATATATATTAAATTTCTTGTTTTTGTTCTCATCAGGCAACATTTCATTATTAAACATACACGTTTTTTTTTTGCAGATTCTAAACAATACCAACACAAGCAACAACAATAACAACAACAACAACACCTACATCAACAACAACAACAACAACAATAATAATAATAATAATAATAATAATAATAATAATAATAATAATAATAATAATAATAATAATAATAATAATAATAATAACTAAATTTCTCTAAACTATTATTGACCAGCTATTTAAGATTAAATTGAATCATGATTACAGTATTGTTATTGTTTAATTGATAAAATCTTGAAAAGGAAATGAATAATGAAAGAAAACCTAAATTCCCCCAAGGAATATCAATTACGTTTTCATCTAAGTCCTTTACAGAAATTATTAGACTTGACGGAATGATGAACGCCCATAGCCTCTTATTATGAAAAGAAAAAAATTAAAGTTGAGACCTTCATTCAATTTCTGTTCAGTTTCAACTACTTCCTTTCATCTCTCCACTAATTCAATCCAAAGCAACGCAATATCTTCCATATATTTGACGTTGCTTGCGATTTGGCACATAACCCTCATATATTTCGATTAATTTAATATTTCAGTATTATGGTACCTGGTTAAATTCGGTATTTCGGTGGAAAGGTTAGGGATTTTCTTTGTCGAAATTAAGTGTATCATTTCAAATTCATCAGATTCTGAGAGTATTACTCAAGCATATCAAGTCAGCTTCTCTGACCATATCAGTATAATTGTAAATAATGTATTTAACTTTGTTCTTCTAATACTAAATATTTCAAATTCACTTGAAATGTTATTATTGTGTTGCATAGATTAAAGGCCCCCTCTTCAATTTTAAAAATAAATGTTACAAATTCAGAAATATTAACGTTATTTTAACCTGATGCTTCATATATACGAATACTTCTTTGTTTCGAAGCAAAAGATCGAGAACTATTGCAAAACTTTATAAATGCTTTTGGAAGATAACAGTTGGCTGCTTCATTAAAATGATACTTCATAAATTAAAAGTTCCAGCGATTGTTTTTATTATGCTAGTCTCTCTTCATAATCTATATATGATATACCTATTTTAACCTGTTGATGATATAAAGTTATTTTTTATTCTTTATTCATTACACTACTTTATGTATTTTCATATTTCCTTTCCTCACTGGGCTTTTTTTTCACCCCTGTTGGAGCCTTTGGGCTTACATCATCCTGTTCTTCCAACGTTGGTTGTAGTTTAGCCAATAGTAATAATAAATATAAAGGAATTCAAATGAAAACACTGGAGTAGGCTTCAGAGTTTCTTTTTATGGAGGATGAATTGTGTATTACATTTTAAAACCTTTAACTTCATATATATTATTATTTATACACACACACACACACACACACACACACACATATATATATATATATATATATATATATATATATATATATTACTACTTATTTGAACAATGCAGCCAAAAAGCATTCCGAGACTTGAGCAAACTTCAAGGAACGTTAGAGTCAAGACCAAACCTGTCGACCCTTTATACTAGGACTTCTAAAATCTCCTGGACTCTTTTAGGATACCAAAGAGTCTTGAGTCAAGCTTTAATCGCTTCCCATGGCTCAGGAACTATTAGAATTATTTTTTTTTTTCTGACCAGGAGTGTTTATTAGCTTCGGCCTCTTCGCTTGGAATAAGATCATAGCTAATATTCTTTGCTACCAACTTTCCTATGACATTCTATCTATTCATCTTTACTAACTTCCTGGATAATGCAATGCTAACGCGTTCACTTACTACTTACGTGGCACCAGATCAATCGCAGCCATGGACAATAAGCTTAAATTGGTTGGGCACGCAGTAGCAGGTTTGGGCTAGTCCGGCTAACGTTTTGTTGAGCATCTATTCTGTTGAAACTGGAACTGATGTCAGCTTTATCTATTTATATTGGAACAATGATTCGCTTACCGATAATTATCTTCTACCGGAAAAAAAAAAATTCCGTAATGTGATGCGAAATTATGTTTGGTACAATTTTGGGCAAATTAGTCTCTTATATGAAATACTTATTCAAATATTTTCTGTTCTTAAAATATTTTATTTAATTGCTCATTACTTCTCTTATAGTTCATTTATTCCCTTATTTCCTTCCCTCGCTGGGCTAGTTTTCCTTGTTGGAACCCTTGGGCTTATATCATCATGGTTTTCCTACTAGGGTTGGATCTTAGCTATTATTAATAATAATAATAATAATAATAATAAAAATAATAATAATCTATGAAATAATGTGATTATCTATATATTTATTGTTTACTATATTGCACATATATCTAAGTCTTTGCATCGTAAAGAGTTTCAAGATAGTACAGAAGTAACATCAAGGTCACTGTTTCCCAAACTTTATTCGTATATTACCCCTTACAGCAATACCAAACCTGTCATGACCCCTACAATTAATTATAAGCCATTCTAAATTAGTACTAATTTTAAACAGCACCCACACAGACACACACACACACACACACACACATATATATATATATATATATATATATGTGTGTGTGTGTGTGTGTGTGTGTGTGCTACTGTTGTTAACACACATTAAGTATGTTAGTTGGTATGTTACATCTTCAAGTAAAGTCAAGTAAGTTAACTTTAAAATGGTTTATTCTTTAAGAACAACAGTGTTAACATCTCCATCACAGGAGTATATCTGGTTTGGTCGGATGACCATTCCATATGATGTCTTGATAAGAACTAGCTAAAATATCGATATCACAGATATCATATAGTCAGTTATCTCAGCATTTAAACACATAATGTAAACTAAACATTAATATAGGAAGACACCTGCATCCGGTGGCGACACAGCTCTTTCTCACGATTCGTATTTGTGTTTATTCTTCATAAAAATGTTACATTGCTGATATATGGTATTCACATCCTGCTATGATCTGACTACAGCACTTCTCACACTAGCTTCTACTTCCACAATGACCTATCAGGTCATGTGTTTTAAACATGTAATATATAATTATTACATAAGCTCGGCCAACTATCTCAATTTAAAAAAAAAAATTAACAACACATCAAAATATGTTTACTAGGAGTGTGACTGGATATATATATTATTTTTTGTTTAACTTTAGCCATAAGCAAATGAGGATGAATGTTCAAATAGGCACATTAAAAAAATAATAACAATAATTCATATTAACAGATATTACCAAAGCAAAGAAAAAATGCATGATAAATACAGATCACATGTATGGTACATTGCTAGCAAGTGATTATATGGTACCCCCAAAAAAATACTGATATACATATGATTCGGTACTTTGTTAAAGAAAAATTGTTACCTTTGTCAGAAATATATATTATTATAATATGGTAATTAATAAAAATATTTGTGACTTTGGTAAAGATACAATTTTAGTGCACAACACGAATTCCTGGTAAGTACACAGCCCACGGTTTCGTACATATATATATATATATATATATATATATAAATATATATATATATATATATATATATGTATATATATATATATATATATAGGGCTTATATATTTTATCAGATACCCATAGATTCTTTTTTATATATTTTATTAGATGCTGAAAATAATTATTTATTTTTCAAATGTTTTTTAAATGTTTTTTAAAAATGCAAATGTTCTATAGTCTTTTCAATTAAATATTACTAGCGTACTAACTGCTTTTCGTACACAACACTCTTCCAAGACAATTTTACTCCTTTGAGCGAATGAAGGGGCCACTTTCAAACGGCTTTAAATTGAATTAAATAAGGAGTTTTGTCTGGACGTGGCAAAACGTTCTGTTTGAGCGGCAAACTATTGTACCTTAACCTACGCCAAACAAAGATGTTAACGGCGATAAATATCATCACCGTAACGCATAAAGCTGCCAGCATTATATAAAAGTTGAGACCTGCATAAGTCGATGACGGGTGGTCCATCTCGGTCAATTTCATCAACCGCTTGGCTACCTGTTTGTTGTATGGGAGAGGTAAAGATGGAATAGTTGTTGACCATGTGAAGTTCACGAAGTAGGCTCGTTCTCTGATGATAGTCTTGATACCTTTTACCATGGAATTAGGGTATGTCCCGATACAACCATCTGCTGCAACGAAAATTTGGGAATAGGACGTGGATCCGTCCGGGCATGATACATTGAAGCCGGCCTTGTCGTATCGTATCCCAGAGCCGTTGTTCAGTCTGCAATTGAACTCATTATTGTCAAAGGGATAAAGCTTATCCAGACAATTTTCACTTGTATGGGAGACAGCACCGTCTAGCACTATACCTAACTCGCATGAATCCATAAAGTTTTTATGGAATTCAAATGAGTCAGCTGTACATGTTTTTCTATCCATTGCGTCTGAACAGTGAGTTAATTGATTTAAGTCTTTAATGACCGTATATGTTTCCTTGTCTAGGGAAATCAATACGTGTCCTGTCAAACTGGATATTACTGGATTTGAGTGATTCGTCATGAAAGTCGGAAATAGTGATATCCTGTAAGATTGCCAGGCATCGGAAGAATCAAAGGTAATTGTAATCATAATCCGGTTATTTTCAACGCTTAATGTAATTAGGCTTTAATAGAATTCTAACCTACGTGCGTCTAACAAAGGAATATAACCTAATTTCCCCGCGTCCGTTCTCCACAATTAACTTTAAGTATTTTATTGGCAACAAATGGGGTGACAGTACACCTTTAGTCGCTAACGTGATAGCTTCCACATAATCTTTTGATTTCTCAATGAAATGTGCAATTCTGTTATGTATGTGATCTATTTTTGAATCATAATATGTTAACGTTGCCAACAAATCCTGTACTTCCATAATCTGATTGATATTACTTGAATGTTCATTTACTAAACTCATAATTTGATTGATGGAAGCTAACTGATTCCTTAGTTCTGTCATAATCAATTCATCTTCATGAGTCAAGAACAGCAAAAATAGACGGGTTACGTTTCTCCAGATTTTTGTGTCCTACAGTCCACATCAAAAGGTCACGAGCTAAAGATTCTGTCTCGTAAGTCTTATTTTGCAAGTCTTCACATAGCATCTCTGCAACTTTTAGTGTCGATGCAAGCGAACTCTCTGTATTAAAAGGAAAATGTCTTCTATGCAATTCATTTAATGAGACAGCAAACCCTGAAATGGCGCTTTTTAAGCTAGTGACATCATTCTCTGGGAGAAAAATTGCTTGCATTCACACTTCAACAACTACGTTACTTGATGTAATAAAAACGTCTTCTTGTCTTTCAACTATAGTGCCATATTTAAAATCTATACTTTTAGTTTTAGAGCTCATCCTACACGAGAAAAATGTCTGAGCGAACAATATCACTCCCAACAACAAAAAATTCATCTTGGAAACCTGTAACGAGAAAAATATATGTAATTACTCCTGTATTAGGAAGAAAAACTTTTAACATACCATGTAAAAAAAAAAAATAAAAATCTTTCCCTCGCTTCTTTCCCTCTTATTTTAATTTCTTATGTGAGCCAATGGTACGATTCTCTCATCAGTGGGTTGGGATACGTTTTGAACTCTAAACCTATTGGCCGTTAATGTTTCCAAAATGTTAAATGGGCCTTCAAACTTAGGTGTTAGTTTATAATTGAGTGCTTTATGTACATTTACCTGTATGTATACATTATCACCCACAGTATATGTTTTAGTTGGCTTCGCTATTTTATAATTCCTTTTCATTATGATTTGTGATTCTTCTAAATTCTTTCGAAGGATATCAAAACAACTTTTGCTTGTATTTATACATTCTTTTAAAGGATTTGATAGATTAGTTGTAGGCGTTAATACATGGAAAGGCGTTCTAACTGGGGTACCATACAATGCTTCGTGCGGTGACATTTTAATTGATATATGATATGAATGATTCAGAGTACTCAGTACCGCAGGTATTGCAATATCCCAGTTGGGGTCTGATCCCCCTAGTGTTACTCCTAATATATTCAAAACCTTCCTATTTGCTCTTTCTACCAGCCCATTCGACTCTGGGTGATATATCATGGTATTTATTTTCTTTATGCTAAGGAATTCACACAATGAGGTAAGAAACTGATTATTAAATTCTCCACCCGAGTCTGAGATTAACAGGCGTGGAATTCCATGTTTACAAATGTAACACTCGTAAAACTTCCTAGCGCATTCAATCGCAGTTTTAGTTTCAAGCGCTATTAGTTATGTATATCGAGTTAAAGCATCTACAATTACTAAGAGGTGCTTATTTCCTCTGTCTGACTGGTAAATTCCTGTTAACAAATCTAAATGTATTCTTTCAAAGGGTGTATTGGGCACGGGATAAGCCCCTAGGCTGACAGGTGTTTTCGTATGCCCTTTGTTTTCCTGACATGTGCGACAATTAGCTATGTGTTTTTTTATATCTGTAAAACAATGATTTGGCTTTCCGTGACATTAATGAGAACCCCGGGTGTCCATGCAATGGATTGGCATGCAACGAATTCAGGACATTGGAAATAAGCGAGATTGGTACCACGACCTGGTCGTTAGTTACATGTGGTGTATTGCGGGTTTTCCTTGTCACGGTCCTACACAGAATATTGCCTTTGATTATATAATTCTGCTGCTTATACTTTATATATTCCTTTTCCCTATGATTGCCTTCCAAAGCATTTATAATTTTTTCTAATATCTGATCTTTTCTCTGTTCAGTCTCTAATAATTCAGCACTCCAGCCCAAATCTTCTTGTTCAGATATCGTTTTAACAATAGGCATGGATGTTGATATATCTATTAATTCAGCTAAAGGCTCCGTACAAGATGACATGGAGTTGCGTGATAATGCATCAGCAATGATATTTGCTTTCCCAGGTAAATACCCGATTCTCGCGCCAAAGTCTTGAATGATCAAATGCCACCGAGTTCGTTTGGGGCTGTGGCTGAAGCCTTTAAAGAAGTCGGTTAGTGGTTTATGATCAGTAAGAACCTTAACGGGATAACTGTAGGCTATACTATGAACTTGAAATGCACTAGTGAATTAACAATAGCTAGCCATTCCTTGTCTATTACTGCATACTTACTTTCGGAAGTTCTCAGTTTTCGAGAATAAAAAGCTATCGGGAAAAATTGTTTTTCATATTGCTGAAGCAATATCCCACCTACTCCAAAGTCTGAGGCGTCTGTTGCAATGAAGAATTCCTTACCGAAGTCAGGAAATTTTAAGATAGGAGAACTACACAGTTCATCTTTCAAGGTATTAAACGCCTGTTGATGCTGCTCAGACCATATGAAATCTACGCCATTCTTCCTAAGATCAGTTAAGGGAGTGGCTATTATTGAATAATTGCATATAAAACGCCTGTAATATCCACTACAACCCAGAAATAGTAGGTATGGGAAAGTTACGGATAGCCGACACCGTATCATGGACTACTTTAAGACCTTGGCTTGACACCATAAAACTCAAATATATTAATTCTTTTTTGAAAAATTCCCACTTACTAATCCTTACACTAAAGATATGTTGTCTTAGTCTCAGTAGTACTAGTTCTAATTTACGTAGATGTTCTTCTAAGATGTTGGAAAAGATTACAAGGTCGTCCATATAGGCATGCAATATATCCCCTAGCAAGTCTCCAAACATTATGTTAATCATTATTGTAAAGGTTTTGGGAGTACAACGTAAACCAAAAGGCATCCGTAAAAATTCATAATGTCCCCTGGCTGTGCTGAAGGCTGTGTATGGGATACTATTTGCTTCTAATGATATCTGGTGAAAGCCTTTAAGTAAGTCCAAACTCGTAAAATATTTATTCTGACCTAACAAAGATAAAATATCGTCAGTACATGGCACTGGGAATCGATCAGGGATTGTCTCCTTATTTAGGCGACGGAAATCTACGCAGATATGCCAAGTTCGATCTTTTATCGGTACAACTATTAATGGAAAATTATAAGGGCTGTTTGATTTCCTAATGACTCCTTCTTCTAGCATTTTACCTACTTCATCATTTATCTCATTCTGGAATATCATAGGGAGTCCATATAGGCATGCAATATATCCCCTAGCAAGTCTCCAAACACTATGTTAATCATTAGTGTAAAGGTTATGGGAGTACAACGTAAACCAAAAGGCATCCGTAAAAATTCATAATGTCCCCTGGCTGTGCTGAAGGCTGTGTATGGGATACTATTTTCTTCTAATGATATCTGGTGAAAGCCTTTAAGTAAGTCCAAACTCGTAAAATATTTATTCTGACCTAACAAAGATAAAATATCGTCAGTACGTGGCACTGGGAATCGATCAGGGATCGTCTCCTTATTTAGGCGACGGAAATCTACGCAGATATGCCAAGTTCGATCTTTTTTCGGTACAACTATTAATGGAAAATTATAAGGGCTGTTCGATTTCCTAATGACTCCTTCTTCTAGCATTTTACCTACTTCATCATTCTGGAATATCATAGGGTGTCTGTACAAGGGTACATAGATAATTTTCTGCTTGTCCTTTAACCTTATTTGATGTTCTATGACATCTGTCTTTCCTATGGATCCATCTGTAGTGGAAAAAAACATCATGATATTCAGTTAAAAGTCCAAAAAATTTCTGCTGAATTTCTTCTTCTTGAATGTCTTTATTGATTTTTTTTTATTAGATTGTAAAAGGGATTCATCCGCAACTGATTGATTTTTGTGAATTACTAAAGTGGTATTTAAATGATTACAGACTTCAATATTACATTGTTGATGTGAGCCTACTGTATAAATAGCTTGTGTGACGGACAATCCGTTAGTTTTCAAAGTGTCGGAAAGGATTAATATTTCAGATCCCGGTAATGTTTTCTTTATTTGCACTATTAAATTCGAAGGTACGTACGGCTCGATATATTGCGTGCAAGATGATATTACGGGTGAATGAGAATTCTGTTGGGTCACATATATTAATTCTTTATTAGTGAGACAAGTTATTGGTTCTTCAACGTACGTCACTGTTTTATTTGTTGTCTCCTTTTTATCCAAAACTGATTTTAAGGTATTAGAAGACTTATAGAATTTTCCTTTGATATACACGCCGTGCTTGGCAGGGGCTAAGATAATGTTTTGATTGCCCATAGATGGGTATCTTATAATTACAGTTGGATACATATCAATTTTTTGTACATCAACAAATGTAGCGGCAAACGTGCGCTTACCGACCTTGAACTGAACATGAGTTATGCCTATTACATTTAATTCATTATTTCCTATACCCTAGAGCCTTACTCCGGACTTCTCTATAGGGAAGTTCGAAAAAAACAAATGATGTGTCCTCAAATCCATGACATTATGTGGACTACCAGAGTCATAAAATAATGTAAATGATCTGTGTTCTAAATTTACAGCATATAATGTTGGTCGTAACTTATTTTGGCTTATTATTGTATGAATTTGTTGCAAATCTATGGGAGCATGCACTGATTTATTTAATTCGGCCGTGTGTTTCATAGGAAAATCTATTGCCTCACAATCATCTGATAAAACATTAAATGGATTATTCAATACTACTGATGTTGATAAGAATGACCTTGACCTAACATCACTTGCTTCCCCACTGGAGTTAATTATGTGGTATTTGCTTTGCTCTGCACATTTTGAAAATTAGTCTAACCTTGCGAGTTCTGGTTTGACGGCCCAGGATCAGCGTTATTTGAAGTACTATTTTTTTGTTTCTGATTTTGAACTACATTGACGTTTGGCTGTTTCTTCTTATTGAACTGAGGAATTTTCTTTTTATTTCCATATGGAACTGACTGTGGATTTAACTGTGTATTTCTAGGATTCTGTTGTGTCTTACGCCAGTAGCACTGTCTATATGAATGAGTAGAACTATTATGTAACGAACAGAATCTCATTCTGCAGTCTGTAATCAAGTGACCTTGACATTTGCAATTATAACGCGTCATTCCCGCGACTTGACTATCATTAACTGCGTTTACTTGTTGTGGCTTTGTTTCATTTTTTTGCAAAAACCTTTGTAAACAAGGGATCAAGATCAGTACACTTAGACTTGTGTTTCTTTATCTGTTTATATATGTCCAATTCTGTACTTGCTGGCGTTAACTTTTTATCAAAACACGGCACTAAAGCTTCAGGCAACATAAGTGTTAAATACATTAATTGTAAGAAATCTTTCACGGAGATGTTATCTCTAGTAACCCAAGTGCAATTACCTAAAATATCTTGATACGCGTTTAGCCTATCGGCAATGAGAGCTGCCCTCTCAATAACATTAAGCTGAGTCATAGTGGCTTGATTAAGTGTATTTCTTAATGTTAAAACTACATCCAAGGCTTCCTCACCGCCATAGACCGCACGTAGCCTAACTTTGAAATCATCCCATGTGACTGCTTCTTGAAACGAAACTCCCCTCAAATACGCACTCGCATCTCCTTTAGAAAAGTCTATAAAACTTTTAGCTTCTTGTAATTGTACAAATGGGTCCATAATTTGTTTAGCATTTAAATGGGCGTCGACGGAAGAAATCCACGACTCAACATTCTGAGGTGAGAAGCCGTTGACCCGACCTTGAAAAGGCAGGATAGCTGATCGGGCATTAACTAACGTAACAATGGGAGCCGGGATGGGGTTACTCGAGCCGGGGGTGGTGTTACTTGGGCTGACAGGAGGTGTCATTTTGACTTTAACTTGTTTTTTATCTCTTCGATTCCTTGCAATCCTATCAAAATCACTATATGAATACAGACGTCCACTGTGTAAACGCATAAATACTATTCAAACAAAGATCATAACACAATTCCCAAATACAATGATACAAATATAAAGATATTTCCCGAGAACTTCTGAAAGAAAACGGAATTAGCACACAGAGAAAAAAAAATATTCTCGACGAGAATTCGAAGTTGAATACAGTTTCCTTTAATGAAAGGAAAAATGAAGATTAACAAACAACTCACCCGAGCAATAATGGACAATTGACGCGTGATAACTACACTTCACTGTCTAATACTGAAATGAATAAAGAAATTTACTTAGCTTCGGTTTATATGGGCGAAGGGTGATGTCTTCATTTCCTCTCTCTCTCACTGGATTGTTTCTTCTTATTGATGTTTGGGTGAATGTTTTCGGTCCGATTTCCGTTGAATGTAGTGCTTCCTGGATATGATTCTCGAATGTTTAGTAAACGTTGAATGTCAGTCCTTGGTTTTCTTAGGATGTTGATTGAAGATCCAGTTCCTCAGTTTGTATAACATTTATTTGTTGGTATTTAATGTTTTCATTTCTTCGGTGGACATAGATACTTCGTCAAAATTGTAGATTCATTACTGTTGATTTCTTGAAGATCTTTCTCTGGTTCTTAGAGTTTTATTCGCTGGTTCTTGAAGATCTTTCTCTGGTTCTTAAAGTTTTATTTGCTGCCACCAATTGTTGGTGTGATACTGTTATTAACACACATTCGGGTTCCCATCAAATGTCATCTTCAATGTGTTGTAATATTAGACTTGGTAGGTTACATCTTCAGGTAAGTCTAGGTAAGTTAACTTTAACCCTGGATAGGTACGGTGGGTCGTTTGCGACCCCGAGCGTCAAAAAAAAACAGGTTTTTCTCACGTGACTCACCCCCGTGACTGAATTTGTGGGTGATCGACCTGCAGGAGGTGTCTCCCCTACACGCTCTAGTAGTGTCCAGATGTGCATTGCTGTAGCTGTACTCCTTCCCCGATTTCTGAGACGCGTCGGGGTCGTTCGCGTCCGAGTTTACCCTTCTAGGGTAGTTTGCATAATTATCAAAGTTATTACGTATTATGAAATTGTCGTAGAATGGTGCAACTTGTATAGGTTATCAGTTGTGGAAAGTCTTGGTGGATTGTTTGGCTACCATGTGCATGTTTTTTTTTTTTTAGTTAAAATGTCGTTCATCACCACGAGGACCATTTTACCGCGAGTGCCCCTTTTTCATTTTTTTTCATTTTTTTGCCAAGTCATTTTTCCGTAAGATATTGCCAAATAGTGTCGTAAAACTTTTGCTTGTTTAGTGTTGGAAAGTGTGTCTAGATGATCTGGCTACCCATGCATGACTTTGTTTTTGTCAGATACGACGTAGTTATTGGTATATTGGGTATTTAACTGCGGTTACCAATTTCTGTTTTTTTTTCAATATTTGTAAAAATTACTACGTAGTAAGGAATTGCCGTATATTATTCATTTTTTTTCATGTTTATGTGTTAGAAAGTGTGCCTTGATGGTTGGGCTAACACGTGCATGTCTTTTTTTTTATCTGAGATGTCGTATATTAGAATGTCGGGCATTTTACCGCGAGTGTCCCTTTTTCCTTTTTTTCATTTTTTTGCCAAGTCATTTTTCCGTAAGATATTGCGAAATAGTGTCGTAAAACTTTTGCTTTTTTAGTGTTGGAAAGTGTGTCTAGATGATCTGGCTACCCATGCGTGATTTTGTTTTTGTCAGATACGACGTAGTTATTGGTATATTGGGTATTTAACTGCGGTTGCCAATTTCTGTTTTTTTTCAATATTTGTAAAAATTTACTACGTAGTAAGGAATTGCCGTATATTATTGATTTTTTTTTCATGTTTATGTGTTAGAAAGTGTGCCTTGATGGTTGGGCTAACACGTGCATGTCTTTTTTTTTATCTGAGATGCCGTATATTAGAATGTTGGGCATTTTTCCGCGAGTGCCCCTTATTATTTGTTTTGCATTTTTTTGCTTAGTCATGTTACCGTAAGGAATTGGCAAGTAGTGTCGCAAAACTTATATTTTTATAGTGTTGGAAAGTGTTTTTAGATGATCTGGCTACCCATGCCTATTTTTTTTTTTTAGCCAGATATGGCGTATATATAAGTATGTGTTCGATTTTCCTGTGATTGCCATTTTTTCGTTTTTTCCCATTTCTTTCAAAATTACTACGTACTAAGGAACTATCACAGAGTAATATTTCATTTATATGTTTATTTGTCGGAAAATGTGCCTTGATGGTTTGCCTAGCACGTGGCTGAAATTTTTTTTTTCTGAAATGCCGTATATTAGAATGGCCATTTTTCCACGAGTGCCCCTTTTTATTTGTTTTGCATTTTTTTGCTTAGTCATGTTACCGTAAGGAATTGGCAAGTAGTGTCGCAAAACTTATAATTTTATAGTGTTGGAAAGTGTTTCTAGATGATCTGGCTACCCATGCCTATCTTCTTTTTTTAGCCAGATATGGCGTATATATAGGTATGTGTTCGATTTTCCTGTGATTGCCATTTTTTCGTTTTTTCCCATTTCTTTCAAAATTACTACGTACTAAGGAACTATCACAGAGTAATTATTCATTTAGATGTTTATTTGTCGGAAAATGTGCCTTGATGGTTTGACTAGCACGTGGCTGAAATTTTTTTTTCTGAAATGCCGTATATTAGAATGTTAGCCATTTTTCCTCGAGTGCCCGTTTTTATTTGTTTTGCATTTTTTTGCTTAGTCATGTTACCGTAAGGAATTGGCAAGTAGTGTCGCAAAACTTATATTTTTATAGTGTTGGAAAGTGTTTCTAGATGATCTGGCTACCCATGCCTATCTTTTTTTTAGCCAGATATGGCGTATATATAGGTATGTGTTCGATTTTCCGGTGATTGCCATTTTTTCGTTTTTTCCCATTTCTTTCAAAATTACTACGTACTAAGGAACTATCACAGAGTAATGATTCCTCTAGATGTTTATTTGTCGGAAAATTTTGTTTACTTTTTTTTTGATTGAATATCATCAAATTTTTTTAGCTAAAATATTGTTTTACATTTTTTTTTCGATTTTATTTCCCTTCAAAAAATTTTTTTTGGGTCAGAATTTTAATTTTATATTCGTAAAATAATCGACAATTATCCAGCAACCCACCATACAATTTTTATGCATATCCAATAATAATTAGATTAGTAAATAACACCTTGAAATTGACATACCCTTCCTACATTTCAAGTGGCAGATTAGGGAGTCTGAGTCAGTGTGGTTGGCGGCCATTTTGTGGACATATCCGAAGCGTAAGCTGCCCTATCTATATATATTCTTGTTCCCTATAGAATTTGTGATATTTTGGTATATTTTTACCTGCATAAATATCATATTATATATTAAATATATGTATTTTTTTACGGAATTTCTAAGTACTCAAAAAATTACCTTTAGATATGGCCCCTGATATAAATGTAATTTACAAAATAATGAAGATTTTTTTACATATTTCTATTTTAGGATAACATATGTTTATTCCCTAAAAAAATTAGCCACTTCCTATTTCATTTGGGTACCCAAAAAAATTCATGAAATTTGGACAAATTTTTTTGGCCAAAAAAAGTTACCCTTTTTTTCTCATTTCAGATCTTCACCTCCATGGGTCTGACTTCATCCAAAATACATCAAGATGTGTCCTAAACATTCTAGAATCAATTCCTAAAAGGATTTGTGTATATATGTATAAACTTTTTTTTTATGAATTTTTATGTCAGGTCTTTTTTTTTTCTACTTAATTTTTTAAAATATTTATAATAAATAGTTTTTCTGCAGATGAGTAGTATTTATCTATACAGTTGTTTTAAGCATTCATTGAAGTTTTTTTTGGCAAAAGAAAAAAGGAGGTTACTGCAAAAACTGATTTTTCAAGAATTTTTTTTGGCGTCGGGGTCGTTCGCGTCCGAGTATACCCTTAAAGGGGTGTCCGAGGACCGTACCTATCCAGGGTTAAAATAGTTTATTCCTTTAAAACAGTTATTAAAATCTCCATCACAGGAGTATAGATGGTTTGGTCGGATGACCATTCCGTATGACAACTTAATAAGAACTGGCTAAAATAACAATATCACAGATATTGTATAGTCAGTTATCTCAGCATTTAAACACATAATGAAAACGAAACATTAATACAGGAGAACACCTGCATCCGGTGCGACACAACTCTTTCTCACGGTTTGTATTTGTGTTTATTCTTCATAAATATGTTACATTGCTGAGGTTTGGCATTCGCATCCTGGTTATGACATGACTATGGCATTTCTCACACTCGCTCCTACTTCCATATTGACCTCTTAGGTCATGTATTTAAACATGTAATTTTACAAATATATATATATATATATATATATATATATATATATATATATATATATATATATATATATATATATATATATATATATATATATATATATATATATATATATATATATATATATATATATATATATATATATAATCTATCCGAACATTCACAGATGTACATATGGATAAGCTTCTTTTGACTGAGTTCAATAGCTCCTAACCCCCCCTCCCTACCACATATCCTTCCCTTTTATATCGCAATGGTTCCTCGCCCCAAAAATATCGGTTCTTATTTCAATTGCTTTTTATAGGAATAAAGATGGGCAGTAAAAAAGGCGAAGAATATCAGTCAACATTAATAAAAAAAAAGAGGACATTATTATTATTATTATTATTATTATTATTATTATTATTATTATTATTATTATTATTATTATTATACAACCCTAGTATTAAAAGCAGCATGCTAAAAATCCGAGGGTTCCAACAGGGATAAAATAGTCCAGTGAGGAAAGAAAATAAGAAAATAAATAGACTACAAGAGAAGTAAGAAACAATGAAAAATATGATTGAAGAACACCAAAATGAAAACATCTTTCACATGCAAACTATAAACGATTAGAATGTTTATACTGAATATAATTTGCATAACTTAGTTGAGCTACATATGTTCGTAGTTTATTTTAATGTTATCTTGAAAAATATATTAACGTAGTTGGAATCCAGATATGACCAAGGGAGGCTTGAATCTCTACCTTAAACAATATCAAATAAACTTGGGACCTTTGGGGCGAGAATACTGCAGAGCCCTGACCTCGTTTCATAAAAGGCAACAGTCTTAACGCAATAATGAGTTTCGCATTGATGTTGCATTTCGCGGAATTCTGTTCTGCAGTTATAAGATGCAAATGACCCCAACTGCAGTGTTATGGCCATCGACAGAGATTACCTGATTTGTAAAATTAACTTTGAAGTGGATGTTGTGGATATCATTCTTGGGGAAATAAATGCTGTAACCTTTTTCAAAACTAATTACCAGAGCTTTTCTGATAGCAGTACCGCACTCGTTTCATACACGTTCTTTCATGTAATACTTTTGTTTTGTTTTTTATCTCTCACTCTTTCCCACACCAATAATAGAAACACCTGTTTAAGCTTGCTATCGTATGTTTCATATTGTTTTAAATTTTTGTGTCGTTGTTGCCCTCCACTGTTTTTATATAAGCTGCTTATCTTGGTGAAAAAAGACACTTACATTCACCTCGTCTCTCTGTCAGTACCTGACAGCTACCTCACGACAGTGGGTGAGCTCATGTACCGCACGTGTTTCATACACACACACATAAAAATATATATATTGCATTACTGTGTGTGAGTTTGTATGAAACAAACTCGGCATATGATCAAGTTTGTCCACAGTTTAAATTTCTAGAAAAAGTAAAGGAAGATTAAAATGGAATCGCTGTTGAAAACCTATGTTATATCATTTAAACTAATGTTGTTCAAGTTATTGTAATCATAAATATTACCATCAAGAGGAAATGTACAGTATATAGAATGAGCTATGTTTTGAATTATTTATAGATAACTATTCATGGTTGTAACTTTTGAGTCAACCTGTTCTTTGGTTCTTATTGAATATTAGTTCTATTTTCTTTTCCCATATTTTTCTCTTCTTTTCCTCTGTTTTTTCTATATTTTCTCTATTTTCTCTATCTTCTTTTCCTTTATTTTCTCTCTACTTTTCTTGACAGTTAAAGAAATCTTTACAAGTTTTGTGGCCTATTGATAACATCTCTGCCTGGTGATCGCCAAGCTGGGGCTTTAGTCTCGCTCAAACTCATTAGCTCCTTTAGTCACTGCAACCTCACCATCCTTGAGCCATACCCTCCCTGGTTCTTGCTTGGATGGAGAGTGGGGCTTGGGAGCTGGTCTTATATGGTTAGTCTCTAGGGTATTGTCGTGTTTGCTAGAGCAATGTCACTGTCCCTTACCCCTACCATTCATGAGTGTACTTTAAACCTTTAAACTAATATAGTTGACAAAACATTACAAAGGACTTCTCAACCATATTGACGATGGTGGTAGAAACATAACAGTAAAAACCTTACTTAAATTTTTCAATAATTTTTGTCACACATACTCAGAGAGAGAGAGAGAGAGAGAGAGAGAGAGAGAGAGAGAGAGAGAGAGAGAGAGAGAGAGAAAGGGGCCTAATTGCGTATGATTTTGTTGCCATTCAAAATAGCCATTTAATCGATAATATTTTATTATGACAGAAATAAAGTTATTGATAATAACTTTATTGGTGTCAAGTGAATCCAGAGAGTTAAGACCCCCTGACACCTGCACACATTTCTAGCACGCACTGGCACGCATTTTGCGTGCCAGTGCGTGCCACTTGTGTGGCACGCACTGGGAGGTTCCCGCACTGTCCACGACAAGTTCACGACACGTTCAATCATAGTTGACGACAAGTTCACGCCACGTTCACTCATCTTTCCGCATCTTTCCGCAGCATTCCGCATCGTTCATGCATCGTTCACGCCAGTTCACGACTTGGCCAAATCATATATAAAGACGGGGCTTCCTGCATGATTTTTATCAAAAGCGTATTCTTGTGCTAATCTTTGATTAATATCCCCTGTATTAATGTATGGGTTATCTTTATAGATATTTGTAACAATTACACTTCTATTTAGTATATATTTTATTATTTAATTATTATTATAGGTAATTAGCTGGTTTGAATAATTTTTAAGCTTTATAATATCCTGAAAAAATAATATTTTATGGCAGTTATATGCTGATCAGATATTTGGAACCCACTTTACATTATCTCAGAATTTAATTGAAAGATGACTATTCCATTCATTAGTTTTTGTGCTATAAAAACAATAATTCTCTCTCTCTCTCTCTCTCTCTCTCTCTCTCTCTCTCTCTCTCTCTCTCTCTCTCTCTCTCTCTCTCCCCGAGGGATAAAAGAGTGCAGGGGGTAAAAGTTAATGAAAAATCAAGAGCAAATTCCTTAGATTCGCGCCTAGGCATACGTTAGTGTAAGTGTGAATAACAATTTTGCCGATAGACTTACTCAAATGGTAAAGTTGAAGATTGTGTAGGAGAATAAAGGAAAAGTTTTTAATACATTATAAAAGAGCGGAATAGATAAATTTGAAATGTATTTATTTAATGGCGTATCTGTATAGGCCTACAGCTGTAGTGTGCCTACAGTGTCTATATCTCTGTATTTGAATTGTCTCTTTATGTAACCTAATATGTTTTGTGCTTTTTTTCAGCTTTTATGCTCTCTTTGGTGAACTTCAAATCCTCGCTGATAATAATACCAAGAGAGAGAGAGAGAGAGAGAGAGAGAGAGAGAGAGAGAGAGAGAGAGAGAGAGAGAGAGAGAGAGAGAGCTATCAGTTTTTGTTCCCTAGTCTATGATACATCAAAATATTGAAGCTTATTCTCTCTCTCTCTCTCAATTAAATAAGGAAAGGGGAGAGGTGTAAGATTATATTGTCATTATACAGATTTTTTCTTTGATGATTATGAGGAAGTAGGGATAAATCTATTGATTTAATAGCCACGCACTGGCACGTATACTCCCGCATCATACCTCAGTAGGGATAAATCCATTGATTTAATTGCCAAGCATTGGCACGCATCCTCCCGCATAGTCCCGCACTGTTCACTCCAGTTCACTCCAGTTCCCTCATCGTTCACGACAAGTTCACGCCAATTTTGGCGTGACAATGTGTGCCACAAATTTTGAACATTTCAAAATTCTCGGCACGCATGGCACGCATCGGCACGCATGCCACGCACCATTCACGTCAAGTTCACGCCAGTTCCCGCATCGTTCATGCCAGTTTACGCCACAATGCGTGCCAGTGCGTGCCACAAATGCGTGCAACTGTCAGGAGGGCTTTAGTTATACCTAAAACATTAGGTTCTTTTCATGAGGTTTTACAGTCTTAGTGTTAACTCCACATACATTTTTGGCGATATAAGATTCAAGATAATAATTATCTATTTTCAATTACCCAAGTCGAATATTATCACCTAAGGAAGAAGGATTATTAGCAAATGGAATTAATTTTAAACTGCCCCATTGTCGTATAAACTTTTATCGACCTTTTTTAGCATGTGAAAATTTTTATTGATACCTTGACAAGGAGGTTCCACATGGCGACCATGGATGGGGCTGTAGACGAGTCATGTAAGAAATTGTATACCAAACATTTAATAATTTCAAACCTTACAAAGTGTTTTCCACCATATTTTCTAAAAAAAGATATTAAAATCTTGAGAAATCTAGGTAACGACTCAATTATAATTATAAGTAAACCGGGTAAAGGTCATGGAGTTGTAATACTGGATAAAGCTGATTACGTAAGGAAAATGGAATATATTTTAAATAATAGGCCTAAGTTTAGAGAGTTGTTGTTAGAGGACCCATTAATTCACACTTTGAATGTGGAGAATGAAATAAACTACAGAGTTCACAAGTGAAAGAAGTATAGCATTTTGTCAGGCGAAACAGCTTCAGCAATGTTGGCAGTACGAACACCGCCTAATATAATGTATCAAAAAAAAAAAAAAAAAAAAAAAAAAAAAAACATTAGGCATTCCTCTGAGACCAATTCTCTCAGCTATTAATACTTACTCCTATGACCTGTCCAAATATCTAGCAACTAAGATCTTCCCTCTCACAGTAAATGAATATACTCTGAAGAATACTTTCGAATTTGTAGAGTGATAAATCCTGTCGAGATGCAAACGAAGCTGCACACAACGCAGCTTCGACAAAGAAAATTTATTCACAAACATTCCTTTCCAAGAAACATTAAAGAAAATTCTTAATAACTTTTCCCTAACCCAGAAGACATTTTCGAAGATGTCAATACGAACAAAAATTAAAATACTATTAGAACTAGCTACTACAATATCCACGTTCATGTTTAATGAAAACTCATATGAGCAGGTAGATGGAGTAGCATTGGGATTGCCGTGTGGACCAACCTTGGCAAATATATTTATGTTATTGTGAAGGGAAATGGCTGAGAGATTGTCCTGTGGAATTTAAGCTTTTCTTGTGCCGTCGATATGTGGACGATTCATTTTTACTCTTCAAAAATTTAGACCATATAAGGCAGTTTTTAGATTATTTAGATACAAAGCATCTTAATATCAAATTTACAAAAGAAAATGAACGGGATGATACTTTGCCTTTGCTCGATATCTTGGTTTCTCAGGAACATAAGACCTTTGAAACCTCAGTATTTCGAAAAAAAAAAACTTTTATAGGACTAAACTCCCCCTTTTTAAGTACGGAACGTAAAATCTACTAAATTAATTCGATAAAAACACTGGTATGTAGATGTTCCCATGTATGTTCAAGTTATCTGAAGTTTTGTAAAGAAGAAAAATGTTCTAAAATAATTTTTTATTATCAACGGGTTCCCTCTGAGCCTCTATAGTAATCATTGTCAAGCAGTTTTTAGGTAAAATTTACAGTCAAAATTTGAGAATTCAGTAAGAAAAAGTTATATGCTTCCTTTCCGTACTATACTTATGGTTCGGAGAGACTAAGGAGAGAGGTTATTATTGTTGTGTGGAAGTGTTATCCCCATATAGATTTAAAACTTACATTTACAGACAAGCTCTCAGTTGACTCACTTTTGAAATATAAGGAAATCTACTTACTCCCCTGTGTTCTGGTGCCATATACACTTATAATTGAGCACTCTGTTGTGGAGGATTAATTTATGTTTTATTTTTATTTATTGTTTGTTTGCCAAATCCTGCAAGAGAGAGAGAGAGAGAGAGAGAGAGAGAGAGAGAGAGAGAGAGAGAGAGAGAGAGAGAGAGAGAGAGAGAGAGAGAGAGAGAGAGTAGTTAGTGTATCGATTGTTTGTGGTGAGAAAGACTGTTGGTTTAAATGAGATTGTTTGTTTATGTTTTTAGTTAGGTTATGACAGTGGTGAATGTCTTGGGAGAATGCTTTTTTTGATTGACTGCATCCTGAGGCAGTTGTTTGAACGCTGGATTTATATATTTTTCTTACCAGCGTTGGAAGTGATTATCTATTTTCTGAGTAAGTACAGTTTTGTTTATATTTGCTAGTCGTGATTTTGAATGATAGGAACAGTTTATTATTTATCTTTGATTATAGTGAGATAGTTAAGTTAGTTAGTAGTGTTCGTAAGTGTTATTCTTTTTTTATTTTGGCAGCCTGTGATTCCTCCTTTGGAGTGAATCCATTTTTTAGAAAGTGGATGTATTGTTGATGACCTGGCCTGTATTACGATTTTGTTTGTACTGCTCATTTGACTGCTCAACTGTTGACAACCTGGCCTGTGTATTTGGATTGATGATGATGATGATGACGATGATGATGATGATGATGATACTGGCACCTGTGACTCAAGGAGTTGAGGCCATTATGGCATAGTAAGAGAGACTCCTGTTTACCATATAGTGGTAGTTTGCCGTGAAAAGACAGTTCGGCTTGTGTGTGGCGACAGTGTTGGTGTCGCAATATGTATAAACATATAATTTGAGTTGGTGTGCGGTTTAGTTTTAAGTTTGTTAGGGTTTTTTGTGTTTATTTGACTGGTGTTCATGGTATATTTAGTGTAATGATTTTGATGCTGTTGATTCTAGTTTAAAGTGTTAAGTTTTGATTAGTTTAATTTTTTTGTCTTTTTGTGGATGGTTTATTATTTATTTTTAAGTTTTAAGAAATATAGTTTTAAGGTTATGTTTTGTTTATTTTGTCCTTTTTGTCTAAGAGTCTGGTTTTAGATTACGTAAGGGGAAAGTTTGTGTTGTGGGACAATTGTCAGTTAGAGTGATTCAATGGTGTGGGGGTTGTTTTGCAACATCCCGCCACATTATTTTGGCGCCTGAACAGGGACAGCTGAGGTGGGATTGATAGCTGGACTCTCAGACGAAGGACTGAATGGGATAAGAAATTAGATTAAGGTTGATGAAAAAGGAAGAGCAGAACAAGTTACTGAGGGAGGAATTGCGGCCGAGTAAGGAGCGTGAGGAAAAGTTGCTGCATGAGAATTAGAGGTTAAGTTGTGAGAATGAGGAGATGCGAAAGGAACTGAAAGCGCTAAAGGGAACTGTAGAGAGAGTGGAAGAGGGTGTTGAGATAAAGATGCGTGAGAATGAGGAACGAATGGAAGCTATGATGGGGCAGGTAATGGGAATGATGAAAATTTTCATGGGTGAAGGCGCAGTCAGAGGAGTGGCCTCTGCTACAGGTAATGGGTTGACAGTGGAAGAGAAGGTTAAGGTAGGTGATAATGGGAAAGGAAGTGATAATGATAGTAATAATAATAGTGATAGTGAGATTGAAGATAAGGGAATTGGGAATAGTAAGGATGAACAGAAATGTAATAGGAAAAATGAGAAGAAAGGTAAAAGTGATGTGAAGAAAGAGAAGAAAAAGTGTCAGGATGATAGCAAGGATGATCGTGAGTGGGTGAAAGTGGTGAGTAAGAAAAGGGCTACGAAGAGTATGATCAAGGATAGGAGTATGAGTGTGGAATTAGATTCTTTATATTCTAGCGAGGAAGTAGGAAACAAGAGGGAAGGTAGCAGTGATGATAACAGTGAGAATGAACGTGATGTGTGTAAGACTGTATTTATGAGAGAGGTACCTCGGTGTGAAAGGTTCAATGAGCATAATAGTAGGGATGTATATGAAGTTTTCAAGGAGTATGAGAGGTATTGTCAGGATAAGTATGGTGATAGTAAGAGAGTTTGGGGTAGGGAGTTAGGAGAATATTTGACTGGGTACTTGTTGACGATGTATGGAGTGATAAGGAATATAGGTGACGTTGATTATGAAAGTGTGAAAAAGAGAATAATTGAGCAGGTAAAACGTATAAAAAGGAGCGTTGGGTATATACGTAAGAATGATTTTGATGAGGCAAGGATGAGTGCAGGAGAAGCTATAGCAATGTACGTATATAGGTTGGAAACGTTAGCTAGGAAGAAGTATGGGGATGAAGGCATAAATGAGAATAAGAAGTTAATGAGGAAGTTTTTGGCAACAGTACCTGAGAATGTGTGTGAATTTATTAATTTGAAACGGAAGGAAAAAATGAGGTGGACGCAAGAGAGATTGACATGGGATGATATACTAGAGATAGTTGAGGATTATGAGTTAGATAGATGTATGAAAGAAAGTAAATCTGTGAGTGTAAGAAGTGGAATGGAGGAAAGTGTGCCAGAATTTGTTAGTTTTAGAGATGCTGTTATGAGAGGACCGATGAGGGTAGCTGATAGTGTAGTAGATAGGAGTGTTAGGGCGAGTAATGTGGGAATACCTGTAAGGACAAATGAAGGGTTTAGACAAGGGAATCAGGTTTGGAGGGATAGGAGTGCTAGTGCGCAGCAAAATAGGTCAGGTAGTTGTATCCGTGAAAAGAGTTATAGATGTGGGAAAATAGGGCATGAAAAGAATGAGTGTAGAATGGGCTCTAGGTGCTTGTTTTAGATGTGGTGAGGTAGGGCATAGAATTAGCGAGTGCAAGAAAGAGAAAGGGGTAAAATGTTATCGGTGTGGTATGACTGGGCACATAGCGAGTGGATGTCGTAGTAGTCGTATGA
Organism: Palaemon carinicauda; assembly: GCF_036898095.1. Classification (NCBI taxonomy): domain Eukaryota; kingdom Metazoa; phylum Arthropoda; class Malacostraca; order Decapoda; family Palaemonidae; genus Palaemon; species Palaemon carinicauda. The sequence continues at coordinate 8,862,648 of NC_090734.1, forward strand.
ATGTGATTTGCGGCAATTGTGGTAAGGATGGTCATTATGCTAGAATGTGGTGCAGATGGGCATGTAGCTAGGATATGTAGGAAGAAGCGAGTAAATCAGCCAGGATGTTCGGGAAACTAGAGTGTAAGAGGGTTCAGCTGGGTGAGTCCTCGAGTGTGTGCGGAGTGAATGTGATTCATGTTCGTGAAGAGCTAATGACTGCATGAGTGCAAAAGTAAATTTTAATGGAATAGAGCTAGTTGGTCTGATTGATACTGGTTGTGGTGTCAATTTAATATTTAGGAATGCATACGATAAGGTAAGGGATGTTTGTGAATTTAGGGGGTGTAAAGGTGAAGTGAAAGGTATCGGTAATTTAAGTATATCTGTGCAAGGAAAGTTACGGGAAAGTGTTATGATTGGGGGGCTGATGATGGAAGATAATGATTTTTATGTGGTTGAGGGGGTAAATGACAGATATGATGTGTTATTAGGTTATAACTTCTTGAAAAAATGTGGTATGATTGTACATCCTAGTGTAAATATGATAGAGATGAAAGTTAAGGGTAAATTTTGTGGGGAATTTTATTTAAATGAAGATGGTAGTGTATGTACTAAGGTATTGAAAGGTGTGCCGTTAATAGCGAAAGAAGGTGTTAAATTGTCAAGAGATGCGAGTGAGGTTGTCAGTGTAAAAGTTGCATGGCTGAATAGTCTAGGAATTGCCAATAGCAACAATTGTGAATATGTAGTGGAAGGTTCGGAAGCAAGTAATTTAGTGAAAACAAGTTTGCATGTGTATGATGGTATTTTCGATTTGCAGGAGCTGAAGGTGTATGTAAGGTTGCTGCCGACTGTAAGGAGGAAGAGAATATGGGGTATACGTGAGGGTGATTGCATGGGATGTATGTATACGTTGGTTAATGTAGAGGATGAAAGGTATGTTAAATTCAGACATGTTATGGCGGGTAAGATAAAGCAGGATGACGATTGGGACTATGAAAGTTTGAAAGAAAGAATTAATGTAGATGAGAATATAAGTGAGGGAGAAAGGGAACAGTTGTGTAGGATGGTATGGGAGAGACGGAGAGTTTTGAGTCGTGGTGACGAGGATTGTGGGGGATCAAAGCTGCCTGAATTTAAGATAGTTCTTAGTAATGATACCCCCATATATCAGCGTCCCCGACATTTTTCTCTGCCTATTGCCAGATAAATAGAAGAGCAGTGCCAGGAGTTAGAGCAAATGGGTGTAATAGAAAGGAGTGACAGTGCCTGGAATAGCCCTATTGTACCTGTAAGAAAGCCGGATGGAAGTTTACGTATGTGTATTGATTATAGGAAGGTGAATGAAGTAACTGTTAAAGAACGTTTCCCGATGAATGTAGTATCTGACTGTGTGTATAAGATGCATGGTATGAAAGTTTTTACAAAGTTAGATTTAGTTAGGGGCTATTACCAGATGCCTCTGGCAGAGGGGAGCAGGCCCATTACGGCATTTTCAAGTAGAAACTGTCATTATCAGTTTAAAATATGAAGTTTTGGCCTTGCTAATGCGCCTGCTGCCTTCCAGAGGGCGATGAATGTAGTTTTGGCTGGGTTTGATCGAGAGAAGGTGACTGTTTTTATAGATATTTTGGTTGCTAGTGAGACTGCTGAGGAACACATGCAGTTGCTTGAAGCAGTATTAGAACGGTTGATAGAAGTTGGTGTGAAAGTTAAGCTTGAAAAGTGTACATGGCTGGCCGAAGAGGTGGAATTTCTCGGGCATGTGGTGAGTGAATCGGGTATAAGGAAGAGTGATAAGTTTGTGAGTAAGGTGAGAGAATTTCCACGTCCTCATACGGAACGTGAGTTGAGAGGTTTTCTTGGGTTGATTGAATTGGGTCGGAAGTTTGTCAGAGATTGTTCGGGAATAGGGAAGCCTTTGAATGAGGGGACAGGTAAGAGAAATAGTACGAGACTGAAATGGGATGAGCGTATGATTTAAGCATTTGAAAAGTTGAAAGAATAGGCTGCGAGAGACATCACTTCGGCCTTTCCCGACTATATTGAGCATGCGAGTATGCTAGAGTAATATACGGATGCTAGTGGGATTAGTATGGGTGGTTGTTTGGTTCAAATACAAAGAATAAATGGAGATGAACAGTTGAGAGTGATAGGGTATGTAAGTAAAGCATTTGATGAGGCTGAACAAAAGTATTCCATGATTGAAAGGGAGTTGGCTACGAAAAGGTTTTGCGTGAAAGCGTTGAAGGTGTTTTTGTATGGTGTGAGATTTATTGTGCGTACTGACCATCAGCCCCTAGTGTACATGATTAGGAAAGAGTCTGTGAATGCTAGGGTTGCGAGGACAATAGAGGATTTAAATGAATTTGACTTTAAGCTAGAATATGTATCTGGGAGTAAGAACGTGATAGCAGATGCGATGTCAAGAATGCATGGTAAGATAGAAGATAGTAGCGAGAATGATAGTAATTTTGAAAGGTTGCCAGAAGATTTAGTGGTGGTACAAAGTTTTGAAGGGGATGACATGGTGTATAAATGTATTTTGTGTGGGTTGAATAAGTTTAAATTGAAGGGTTTGAATAAGGATATACCTGCTAGTGTAGATGAGCTTAGAATGAGTGTTAGGAATGAAGTATCGAAAGGAATGGCCTGTAAGGAGGAGGATAGTGTGCCTTAGGGTGAATTGTTATCAAAAGTATTGTTGGTAGTAAGTATGTTGTATGGTGTCACTGTTTATTTGTATTTTAGGTGGAATCGTCCGATGCAATACCGGGCAAATGAGGAGACTGAAAGGGAGTATATATTGAGGTTACAATGTAATGAAAGATGTTGCAAGTTGAGTGAGAAGGAGGATTGTCCGAGTGACTTGAATCTGAGTGGTATGAGCATGGAAGATAGCGAAGATGAACATAGGTGTGAGAAGAACGACCCTATTGATAAGAGAGTAAACATTTGTATGCATGGTGTAAAAGGAAGAATGATGACATATGTGGGTATAAATGAGAATGAATACTGTAGTTTAATTGATACAGGTGCGCAAGTGTCATTAGTGGATATGTCTGTTATCAAGGAAATAGAGCTGTACAATTGGGAAGTGAAAAGGCAATGTACGAGTGTGAGAATTCATGGGATAGGTAAAGGAAGTTTGCTAGTTTGGGAAGAAGTGCAATTGACAGTAAAACTGGGAAGTATGGAGGTGGAACATAATTTCATTGTAATGGGAGAGAATGAGATGCCTAGTTGTTTAGGGTATACTCGGACGCGCGCGACCCCGATGTCAAAAAAAATTCTTGAAAAATCAGTTTTTGCAGTAACCTCCTTTTTTCTTTTGCTAAAAAAAACTTCAATGAATGCTTAAAACAACTGTAAAGATAAATACTACTCATCTGCAGAAAAACTATTTATTATAAATATTTTAAAAAAATAAGTAGATAAAAAGACCTTACATAAAAATTCATAAAAAAAGTTTATACATATATACACAAATCCTTTTAGGAATTGATTCTTGAATGTTTAGGACACATCTTGATGTATTTTGGATGAAGTCAGACCCATGGAGGTGAAGATCTGAAATGAGAAAAAAAGGGGTAACTTTTTTTGGCCAAAAAAATTTGTCCAAATTTCATGAATTTTTTGTGGGTACCCAAATGAAATAGGAAGTGGCTAATTTTTTTAGGGAATAAACATATGTTATCCTAAAATAGAAATATGTAAAAAAATCTTCATTATTTTGTAAATTATATTTATATCAGGGGCCATATCTAAAGGTAATTTTTTGAGTACTTAGAAATTTAGTAAAAAATACATATATTTAATATATAATATGATATTTATGCAGGTAAAAATATACCAAAATATCACAAATTCTATAGGGAACAAGAATATATATAGATAGGGCAACTTACGCTTCGGATATGTCCATGAAATGGCCGCCAACCACACTGACTCAGACTCCCTAATCTGTCACTTGAAATGTAGGAAGGGTATGTCAATTTCAAGGTGTTATTTACTAATCTAATTATTCTTGGATATGCATAAAAATTATATGGTGGGTTGCTGGATAATTGTCGGTTATTTTACGACTATAAAGTTAAAATTCTGACCCCAAAAAAAAAATTTGAAGGGAAATAAAATCGAAAAAAAATGTAAAACAATATAATATTTTAGCTAAAAAAATTTGATGATATTCAATCAAAAAAGAAGTAAACAAAATTTTCCGACAAATAAACATCTAGAGAAATCCTTACTCTGTGATAGTTCCTTAGTATGTAGTAATTTTGAAAGAAATGGTAAAAATTTAAAATTGGCAATCGCAGGAAAATCGAACACATACCTATATATACACCATATCTGGCTAAAAATAAGGATAGGCATGGGTAGCCAGATCATCTAAAAACACTTTCCAACACTATAAAAGTACAAGTTTTGCGACACTACTTGCCAATTCCTTACGGTAACATGACTAAGCAAAAAAATGCAAAACAAATAAAAAGGGGCACTCGCGGAAAAATGGCCAACATTCTAATATACGGCATTTCAAAAGAAAAAAATTTCAGCCACGTACTAGGCAAACCATCAAGGCACATTTTCCGACAAATAAACATCTAAATGAATCATTACTCTGTGATAGTTCCTTAGTACGTAGTAATTTTGAAAGAAATGGGAAAAAACGAAAAAATGGCAATCACCGGAAAATCGAACACATACCTATATATACACCATATCTGGCTAAAAAAAAGATAGGCATGGGTAGCCAGATCATCTAAAAACCCTTTCCAACACTATAAAAATATAAGTTTTGCGACACTACTTGCCAATTCCTTACGGTAACATGACTAAGCAAAAAAATGCAAAACAAATAAAAAGGGGTACTCGCGGAAAAATGGCTAACATTCTAATATACGGCATTTCAGAAAAATAAAATTCAGCCACGTGCTAGGCAAACCATCAAGGCACATTTTCCGACAAATAAACATCTAAATGAATCCTTACTCTGTGATAGTTCCTTAGTACGTAGTAATTTTGAAAGAAATGGGAAAAAACGAAAAAATGGCAATCACAGGAAAATCGAACACATACCTATATATACGCCATATCTGGCTAAAAAAAAAGATAGGCATGGGTAGCCAGATCATCTAGAAACACTTTCAAACACTATAAAATTATAAGTTTTGCGACACTACTTGCCAATTCCTTACGGTAACATGACTAAGCAAAAAAATGCAAAACAAATAAAAAGGGGCACTCGCGGAAAAATGGCCATTCTAATATACGGCATTTCAGAAAAAAAATTTCAGCCACGTGCTAGGCAAACCATCAAGGCACATTTTCCGACAAATAAACATCTAAATGAATCATTACTCTGTGATAGTTCCTTAGTACGTAGTAATTTTGAAAGAAATGGGAAAAAACAAAAAAATGGCAATCACAGGAAAATCGAACACATACCTATATATACGCTATATCTTGCTAAAAAAAAATAGGCATGGGTAGCCAGATCGTCTAGAAACACTTTCCAACACTATAAAAATATAAGTTTTGCGACACTACTTGTCAATTCCTTACGGTAACATGACTAAACAAAAAAATGCAAAACAAATAAAAAGGGGCACTCGTGGAAAAATGCCCAACATTCTAATATACGGCATCTCAGATAAAAAAAAAGACATGCACGTGTTAGCCCAACCATCAAGGCACACTTTCTAACACATAAACATGAAAAAAAAATCAATAATATACGGTAATTCCTTACTACGTAGTAAATTTTTACAAATATTGAAAAAAAAAAAGAAATTGGCAACCGCAGTTAAATACCCAATATACCAATAACTACGTCGTATCTGACAAAAACAAAGTCACGCATGGGTAGCCAGATCATCTAGACACACTTTCCAACACTAGAAAAAGCAAAAGTTTTACGACACTATTTGGCAATATCTTACGGAAAAATGACTTGGCAAAAAAATGAAAAAAAAATGAAAAAGGGGCACTCGCGGTAAAATGCCCAACATTTTAATATACGGCATCTCAGATAAAAAAAAAGACATGCACGTGTTAGCCCAACCATCAAGGCACACTTTCTAACACATAAACATGAAAAAAAAATGAATAATATACGGCAATTCCTTACTACGTAAAATTTTTTACAAATATTAAAAAAAAACAGAAATTGGCAACCGCAGTTAAATACCCAATGTACCAATAACTACGTCGTATCTGACAAAAACAAAGTCACGCATGGGTAGCCAGATGATCTAGACACACTTTCCAACACTAAACAAGCAAAAGTTTTACGACACTATTTGGCAATATCTTACGGAAAAATGACTTGGCAAAAAAATGAAAAAAAATGAAAAAGGGGCACTCGCGGTAAAATGGTCCTCGTGGTGATGAACGACATTTTAACTAGAAAAAAAATCATGTACATGGTAGCCAAACAATTCACCAAGACTTTCCACAACTGATAACCTATACAAGTTGCACCATTCTACGACAATTTCATAATACGTAATAACTTTGATAATTATGCAAATTACCTTAGAAGGGTAAACTCGTTCGCGCTCGACCCCGACGCGTCTCAGAAATCGGGGAAGGAGTACAGCTACAGCAATACACATCTGGACACTACTAGAGCGTGTAGGGGAGACACCTCCTGCAGGTCGATCACCCACAAATTCAGTCACGGGGTGAGTCACGTGAGAAAAACCTCTTTTTTTTTGACGCTCGGGGTCGCGTACGACCCACCGTACCTATCCAGGGTTAAAACTAGTTGGACAGTTCTTAGAAGTATACTTTTCTAATTATCAACATATGATAATTCATATAATTTTTATTAATCTTACATAATAAAAATTGCAGATAGGCTGAAGATGACAGAAGTCATCTCGAAATCTACCAAATAACGATGATGATATCAGCATTGATCATTTATATATATATATATATATATATATATATATATATATATATATATATATATATATATATATATATATATATATATATATATATATATATATATATATATATATATATATATATATATATATATATATATATATATATATATATATATATATATATATATATATACAGAATTTGAGCGAAGCGAAAAATCTATTTTTGGGTGAGATGGCCATGTCGTCCTGATGGAAGTTCCTATAGGGTAGCTTCCTAGGGTATATTACAACTACTGCGATATTCCCAGAGAATTTACCTTAAGGTACCCAGAATTATAACTCCTGGAGCGAATATCCCTAATGAAAGGGATATCGCGACATATCAGAGGACGTATTCTTGACACGCCACATGGCAATCTGCAACCCAAACCGAGATAACACATAGAAGGGGTCAATTGGCAAGAAAACGAAAACGGGAAAGAAAAAGGGGGAGTCGCTCCCAAGGCTCCCTCTTCTCCCGTTTCGTAAGCGTGCCTGGCGCCAATCCTGGCGCCATCTGTATTCCTTGTAGCAATACACGAGGTGCTACAGATACTGTATGTAGGGAGGGGTCCTACAGCCCTTTCATAGAAAGGGAAGGGCGGGTCCATCAGGACAACATGGCCATCTCACCCAAAAATAGATTTTTCGCTTCGCCCAAAATCCGTTTTTTGGGCTCAAGCCATGTCGTCCTGATGAAAGTATACCAGAGCATTACTGTATATGTGGATTCTCAGAACGTGCCGTACTCCCCGGAGGTAATTTTTCCCGGTCGACTAGACCTAGAGACCTAAGATGTTACCGTTATACATCTTTTCAACTAACCATAAACCATGTTAGAGCTTCCTTCCCCCTACAGGGAAGAGTCCTACTAGACTCTGGAAAAGTCTCGAAGAGTACATATACCTATGTATGAATACCAGGCAAGCCAAGATAGTGGTCTCACCCTATTTTAAGTAAAGCATAATTTGTAAAGAACCACTGCGTCAATATGAAATATCGACCAGTTCTCCGCACAATACTTGTATTGGACAAAGGTTTATATCCGCATAGGAGGAAACTTGTAAATCCGCCACCGTCCCGTTATGGGATGGGGCCCTCCCGTTAAGGGAAAGCATAAACCAATGCAACATAGCTTGCATAAAGGAATAATTCTATTAGAATTATCCCCGATAAAGTATATAGAATGAATGCTCAATTATACCAATAAATTGACACAGGTGAAGGAGACGCAAGGTTCTCAAGAACAAGTTTATTGACAGACAATAAATAGACAGGTTAACAACAATTATATATATATATATATATATATATATATATATATATATATATATATATATATATATATATATATATATATAAGAGGATAACCCAAAACTTTAAGCATAAGTATGATAGTAAACAGAACTTGTTTATCTGAAAGAAAAAACATTATTGCCACTTTTAAGATACCGAGGTATCAAAGTCATAAAATTCTGTATTACAAATCAATCACATTAGCGTTAGAAACACTCGGCACACATGTCTGCACTTATGCTAGGTTCACCTTTGGAAATGGAACAGTCTACGTGGGCAACTCAGTGCCCTCACTTAGTTTGTAGTAAAGTATGTAACTACACACTCACCCTGGAATTAATCGTCCCAATTAAAACCACTGTTCCTCGCAGAGTTAAACAGTAGGGTTAACGACGCGACCCACTGCTACCACAGATCTCTTTAGTTCCTCTACTTGCTTCGCATAGTGGCGAAAGAACACTCTGGAAGACTTCCAGCCAGTGTATGAACGGAGATGTTCAAAATCCATACAATTAAAGAAATTTAAGGATGAGGCAACTTTCCTCGGATCGTGACCTGTGGGTGTACTGTCAGGATCCGCTCTGCGAATAAAATATGTGATTTTCGCTCTGAGTTGATTCAGAGATAAATTTGAGCCTGATGTTTCTCCCCTGAATAGTTGACCACCCTTGAAGTCTGAAGTTCTACGAAGATAGACCTTTAGGCATTCTACTGGACATAGAGATGCATCTTCTTTCAGAGGGCAGATTCTCCAGGGACCCCACCTGTTGGTGGGTAACTCATTCTTGGCGAGAAACGTAGGATCCGGAAACAAGTTCAGTTCTCCCCCATCCAGGAACTGAACACGACCTGCCTCTCTCGAGAGGGCTACGATCTCACTAACCCTGGGCCCGGACGCGAGTGCTAATAGGAAAATAACTTTTTGGGTCAAATCCTTTAACGCACACTCCTCATTGCTCAACAGAGAAGCGAAAGGAAGAACTTTGTCTAAAGACCATGAAATGGGCTTTGGAGGTGCTGGAGGTCTGAGCCTAGCGCAGGCTTTCGGAACTTTATTAAAGATCTCGTTACCTAGGTCGACCTGGAAGGCATAAAGAATGGGTCTTGTCAAAGCAAACTTACACGCCGAAATCGTGTTAGCTGCCAACCCCTGACCATGGAGGTGGATGAAGAAAGATAAGCAGAAGTCTTTCGAGATCTCCTGTGGATTTTTCGCCTTGACAAAGCCCACCCATTTTCTCCAAGATGACTCATATTGCCTTCTAGTAGATTTGCACTTATATTCCTCTAGGAAGTCTATGCTGGCTTTCGAAATCCCGAAACGCTTTCTCACCGCTAGGGAGAGAAAATTATGAGCTGCAGGGTCCGGGTTTCTGTAATGAAGCACAGACAGTCGAATTCTGGACTCGCTGGGTCAGAACTGGATCTGGTAGCGGTATAAACTTCAACCGTAGTTCCAATGCCAGGGAAAACCACACGCTGTTCGGCCACTTGTGGGCCACTATTACCGCTACCCCCTTGAAGGATCTCAGTTTGTTGAGGACCCTCAACAGAAGGTTGTGAGGAGGGAACAGATAAATCTTGGACCATCTGTTCCAGTCGAGGGACATCGCGTCCACTGCTTCCGCTAAGGGGTCCTCGTATGGGGACACGTACAGGGGCAACTTCTTGTTGTCTTTCGTCGCAAAGAGGTCTATCTGCAGTTCTGGGACTTGATTCAGAATGAAGGAGAATGATCCTGCGTCTAAGGACCATTCCGACTCTATCGGTGTGAACCTGGATAGAGCGTCCGCTGTCACATTGCGGACTCCTTGAAGGTGAACTGCCGACAGGTACCATTTCTTCTTTTCCGCCAATCGGAAGATGGCCATCATCACCTGGTTGAGAGGTGGTGACCTCGATCCTTGTCGATTCAAGCATCTCACAACTACCTCGCTGTCCATCAGCAACCTTATGTGAATCGAGTGACGCGGGGAGACTTTCTTTAAGGTAAGGAGCACTACCATAGCTTCTAGAAAGTTTATGTGAAAGGTCTTGAATAGCTTGGACCAAGTCCCCTGGAGTTTTTTCCGATGAGAGTGACCTCCCCATCCCTCCTTCGAGGTGTCTGAGTGAATCGTCACCGACGGGGGATGTGGCTGAAGAAGAACCGACTTCTTTAGATGTTTGGCTTGGGACCAAGGCCTGAGAAGAGTACGTAGCAGAAGCGGAACTGGTCTTCTCAGATCTCTTCGCGCATTTGATGCATAACTTCTCCAAACTCCGGTTGCATCCTTTAGCTGTGCTCTTAGTACTGGGTCTGTCACCGAAGCAAACTGGAGAGAACCCAGTACCCTCTCCTGTTCGCGTTTTGATATCCTTTCGGAATCTAGAAGTCTCTTGACAGAACCCACTATTTCCTTCCTTTTCTTCGCCGGGATGGAGAAACGGTGTGACATTAGGTCCCAGTGGATTCCCAGCCACTGGAACTTTTGAGATGGAGAAAGTTGAGACTTTTTTCTGTTGATCTTGAAGCCTAGATACTCTAGGAACTGGATCACTTGACTGGAAGCTTGCAAGCATTCTGTCTTGGATGCTGCCCACACCAGCCAGTCGTCCAGGTAGGCTACTACCTGAATTCCCTTTAGGCTTAATTGTTTAAGAGCTACGCTCGCAAGCTTCGTGAAAATCCTTGGGGCTATATTTAGCCCGAATGGCATGGCTCTGAAGGCGTATAGTCTTCGTTGTAGCTTGAACCCTAGGTAGGGGCAGAGTCGACGGTTGATTGGGACGTGCCAATAGGCGTCTGACAAGTCTATGGAGACGGAATATGCCCTCTTGGGCAGTAAGGTCCTTATGTGTTGCAGTGTTAGCATCTTGAACTTGCAATTCGCTATGAACTTGTTGAGTGGCGACAAGTCCAGAATGACTCTGAGCTTTTCCGAGTCTTTCTTGGGAACACAAAACAGCCTCCCTTGGAATTTGATGGACTTCACCCTTCGGATCACTTTTTCCTCCAACAGTTCTTGGACGTACTCCTCCAGAACGGGGGTGGAGTGTTGGAAAAACCGAGGGCACGGGGTGGAGTGCTGTACCAGCTCCAGCCCAGTCCGTTCTTGAGTAGGCTGTGGGCCCAGGGATCGAAGGTCCACCGATCCCGAAAATTCTGAAGTCTCCCTCCTACCGGCATCATCTCACTTGGACTGCCGTCCTGAGGTCTTGCCTCCCTGACTGCGACCACCCCTGAATCTCCTTTCCTTTGAGGGATGCCTAGACGAGCCTCTGGCTGCTCCTCTAGGCTTTGCTCGAAAGGAAGTAGACTGCCCTTCGAACGTTGGGGTGAATGCCGTGGACTGTGTCGACACGGCCTGGGGTACCCACTGGAATGTGGTCGGGGTTTGTGCCACCATCTGAGGCACTGAAGGCAATGGCAATTGCAGTTGCTGTTGCTGTCTAAGAGGCTTGGCTGGCCGAGACGGTAGCCTAGTCCTCATAGTCTTCCTCTTTGGTTGAGGACCCTCATCCGGGGAAGACTTTCTTTTGATAGCCAGGCCCCACTTCTGGAGAAGATTTCTATTCTCCGTGGCAGCGTTAAAAGCTCTCCTCGCCCTGACGAAGCTATAAAGATCCTTCGTCACTGTGGCCAGACGAGTCTTGGCCACTACCATGAATATTTCATGGACCTTGGGGACACATGCCATCGTCTCAAGAGTAGTCTGAAGAGACATTGAGGCAGCCAGTCTTTCTTTTGTCTCGAGCTCTCTCCGCAAAAGAAAGTCAGACAGCTTAGGGAGGTCCTCGCCGAACTAACGTCCGGCAATATAAGCCTCCAACTTCCCAACTGAGAAGGTAAGATGGACGTCCTTCCAGTCTTTGTGGTCCATAGGCAGGGCCAGCGGCAAGGGTTTACACTCCTCCAGGGAGGGGCAAGGCTTGCCGGCCTCGACTGCTTTTAGTACAGCCGCAAACCCTTTCTGTAAAAAGGGGAAGGCTCTAGCAGGAGAGGACACAAAGGAAGGGAGTTTCTTACTCAATGCAGCTACCTTTGAGTTCGTGAAGCCCCTCTCTTTCATCGAGGATGAAAGCAAAGCTTGAGCCTTAGCATGGTCCATCACTATGACCTCCTTCGGCTCTGTCTCCTCCTTTGAAGCTGGTTCCTTCCTCAACTGGACATAACTGTCCGGATATGACCCCTTGCTGGGCCAGAATTCCACCTCCTCTAGGGGAACTGAACCCAACTTATCCGAGATGACGATCTTTCCAGTCGTCATCGGCATGTGCTCATCATACCTCCACGGGTTAGCATCTGAGAACAAGGGAAGGTCTTTCACATTGAGCCTTTTCTGGGGCCCATGTGATGCTGCAAGCCTCTGCATCTGCAGTTCCATTGCAGCCGCCTTCTCCTGATTCTCCTTCTGCATTTGTTGGATCATTCCAACAATGGAGGAGAGGGCCTGTCCCAGCTCTACTGGAAGAGCGGACGATGTTGAGGGAATAGGCTCCGGGATCTGAACCGGAGTAGCCGACACCTCGTCGACCTCTTCCTCTACAATGTCTGGGGCTTGAACTTCATCCTGGGCTCCTGTCAGGAGGTCTTCCTCCAGACGCTCGTCCACGTCAGACATCCTGTCGTCCAACTGGATGTCTTGCAAAGCGACCTTGACTTCAGCATCCACCTGGATCTGAACTTGGGGGATCTCCTCTTGAGGCTGGGGAATCACTGCATCAGCTGATGCCCTAGAGAAAAGATAAGCCCTCATCTTCTCACTTGGAAGATAAGGTCCAGAGGTGTTCTTCTGGAAGCCCCTTACCCAGGTACGAAGCTTTTCCCTTGCTATATCCCTTGATTCCGCCGTCCTAGGGGAATCAAAGGCCTCAGTAATCAGGTTAGTGCACACGGTACATACCTGAGGATCCCAATACTGGAGATCACCCTTGGAGACAGCGCATGCTGCGTGCCTCCTACAAAACTCATGTCCGCAGAGGTTCTTACTGCGGACGTTGCAGAAAACACTTCTGCACTTCGGAGGGTCCTCCTGTAAAGAGAAGAAATTTCCATGAGTATCAAGTGAACTACGTATCACTGGATATGCACAGTATAGCATAACAAATCAGAAAGGAAAGACACACACTTGTGTTTCCTTCACAACCAATTGTTGCAGCCTTCCAGATAATAAAATTGTATGGTTAATCTCTTCTAGAATAACCAATGAAAAGTTTCCAGAGGAAACAGGTGTAGCTCACATCTAGGCAATGATTTTAAAATCCCGGATAATAGACAAGAAAGAACTCACTTTCTTATATGTAAGGCAACACCAAAGGGCTGTGCAAGACAACATAAAAGTGTTAGAACACACAGTGCTGTACCAAAACTTATACTATAGTTTTCTTCCTACAGTATATGTTATACTGAAGAATACTGGTACAGTATAGAAGGTAATGTGCTGGCCGGCACACACCATAACTAGCTTTAAAGTATACTACTTAACAGCTATAAGGCGGCAGAACGCTGGTTCAAATGCATGTGCCGGCCGGCAGTAACTACCGGCCGGCAACAGCCAATGTCGGCCGGCAAAAACTGCCGGCCGGCAACTACACCGGCAGACAAGAGCTGACATTAGCCGGCCGGCAAAGGTAAACAACCGATGCCGGCCATCAGCAAAAGAACCAGAGGACTACGACTGCCCGGCATCCGGCCTCATAGGCCAGCAGCCGGGTCGGGTACAGCACTAGAAGAAAACAGAATGGATGCCGGGATAAGAGCGTAAACTACCTCCAAGCCCGGCAATACGAAAGAGTGCATATAAGGAAGGGGAGAATCTAATTCAGGCTTCCTGACCAATGCCGTCTGGCTCTACAGGCAGGCATGGATGAGGGACCAAGGGAGGTCCGGGCAGCACTCTAAGCAGAAGACCCTTGCTGGCCGGCAGACTCTGCCGGCCGGCAAGGGACTGAGTCAATTCCACATCCTAACCTATCCTAGGTCCAGATGTAGAATGACGTACAGTACTGTAATGGCTAGGCCATTATGGAGATAGAGGGGGAAGGGACAGAAGAGGGTCCTACCAACCTTGCTTTAGTGAAGGATCACCCGCAGCCAAGAAAACTCATCTTAGCCTAAGGGAGATCCAAGGAGGAAGGCCAGCAATACTTGCCACCTCCCAATGAACCAAAGCAAGGAAGGTGTTGCTACTCTCAGAGAAAGGATCTTATCCTCCCACCGAGAACAGCAACAAGGACTAGTCTGCTAGATCACAAAAGAAGGAATCATCTCGTACAGAAACCTTCGGCAGTGACCTAAGGAGGCTAAGCCTCCTATGTCTGTGTCAGGCCAGCGAGGGAGACTCTACCCCAAGCCAGACAAACACAGACTCAGACTAAAAACTCTGATGTTCTGTGCCTCTCTGAAACCAGACTTACTGGAAGAGGGAGGTACAGTAACACCCCAGTATAGTTTTATCGAAAGTTAATTCAGATAAACCACTTATATTTAAGCCCAAGGCTTAAACAGAGGGAAAGGGATTGCATACCTTCTCCGAAGAAAAGAAAGCAACCGGGGAGTATGAGAAAGTATACTAAGGCTCCATAAGCAACTTAGCCTAGGCACCAAGAGAATTGATTACCTAAATCACCGCAACTCACTCGTATACTATATTGGAAATGTTCAACATAATCTTAAATGTATAAAAAACAGCCTAAAGCTTCAATAAAATTATAAAACACTCGGAAAACCAAAATCATGCAGGAAGTACTAGGACCAAATGACTAGGCTACATGGCCTAGCGTAGGCCAGATTTGGCGAATACTTCGCCAAAATAATACTAAAAGCACAAAGGGAAATCCTATGTAACGCTAAATAGCTAAAATTTATTAAATCAAAACAACCGGGAATGTCGCTCTGGCTAACTAAAACTCATACCTAGCGAGCGACAGCCTCCATGACGCCTCCGGTAGGCAACGGCTCTTTTTCTTTCCCGTTTTCGTTTTCTTGTTCAATTGACCCGTTCGATGTGTTATCTCCGTTTGGGGTGCAGATTGCCATGTGGCGTGTCAAGAATACGTCCTCTGATATGTCACGATATCCCTTTCATTAGGGATATTCGCTCTAGGAGTTAGAATTTTGGGTACCTTAAGGTAAATTCTCTGGGAATATCGCCGTAGTTGTAATATACCCTAGGAAGCTACCCTATAGGAACTTCCATCAGGACGACATGGCTTGAGCCCCAAAATATATATATATACACACACACACACACATATATATATATATATATATATATATATATATATATATATATATATATATATATATATATATATATATATATATATATATATATATATATATATATTTGTATATACTCATACAAATATATATATATATATATATATATATATATATATATATATATATATATATATATATATATATATATATATATATATATATATATATATATATATATATATATATATATATATATATATAGCTTCTCCATAAATTTGAATTTATATAATGTATAAAAATTATATATATATATATATATATATATATATATATATATATATATATATATATATATATATATATATATATATATATATATATATATATATATATATATATATATATATATATATATATATATATATATATATATATATATATATATATTATCCACCCTGTATCTTGCCAGTCATCATTTAAAAGTCAGAAGAAAAATTAATGAAAGGATTCATGTCTAAATTACTTGTTATCAAAACTTTGCATCATATGTGATGCGCGAAATTCTTCTTTGTTCATCATTCATCTGTTTATGCAAACTAGATTTATACTGATGAATATTAATTGTACACGAAATGTGTTTTTGGAGAAAACATTAAATTAATCAGATGTTTTCAGAAACTTTACTGGTGGCCTGAGTAAGACCTGCACAAAAGCGAGCATCATCAAACCTGATCAAACTAGGTTTCTTGCCGTACAGATTGGAAGTTGGAAAATTTAACTTTGGATATATATATATATATATATATATATATATATATATATATATATATATATATATATATATATATATATATATATATATATATATATATATATATATATATATATATATATATATATATATATATATATATATATATATATATATATATATATATATATATATATATATATATTCTATCATAATTTTCTCTTGAAGTCAATATATCTTTTTTCCTTCCTTACAAAAAAAACAACGGCTTGCTATGCTTCTAGAAACTCCTCTTTGATATTTATTGTTGACACAGGTGTACCACCAGTGTGTCACACGATGTTACATAGTAACGACATTTCTCTTTTCTGTATATATTATTGTATGTATCTTCGCTTTCCCCTCGCACTGACAACAACTTGTGTCAACCTGTCTGCCTACTTCATTGATAACTGTTAACAGAACTGGTGGCCGCTTGGAAAAGAAATAGCATGTAGTACTTTGTGACCTTCTTACGAGGACCTAGTGTGTATATATACTCAATGTTCTGTTATAGAGGGAGTCAGTTGCATTCATCTTGCCTTTGACTCACAACCTACTCTTGGCTCGTCACATTGGTGATCCCGGAGGCCAACTCGTTCAACCAGCCTTCCCCCCCTCACTGTTACTATGGCGGACTCTACGGAAGTTGGAGCCGCCCATTTGAAACTTTCGTCGTTCGCCAGCAGAGAGGCGTTTGCATCTAGGACATGACTCGCTCAACCACCAGAGCTGATTATGTTATCGAAGCGATACTCGAGGACACATTCCCAGGAATCTCCAACTGGCTTTGTGAACACGGAGACACCCAAATAGCATATGATGCCCTGAAAACATACCTTCTGCAGCAGTACTCACCGTCGCCAGCTGCCCGTATAGCAACACTTTTTCAGCTCTCTCAACAATCGTTGAGGGACCAAAGGGCTTTGCTCGCCCTCAGCGAAATGACCAGTATCGCTCACCTGCAACCTGCCGCAGACGGCTTTCCTTGTAAGGTTAACCTACAAAAGGCACACCGTTTACCCGAACATGTACACGCTGCCATACCTGATGTTGATAGTTTTCCCATACAGGACTTTATAAGCAAATCCGACGCCCTTATGGAGAGCCACTTCATGATTTTCAAGACCTCCATCAACGCCTCCACTCCTGACGAAGAGGTCACCTATTCAACATCAACCAAAGCTAATGTGAATGCCGTAGGAGACACACACCTACTCCGTAATGTACCGGAGTGGCGACAAAGCCACGCAACACCCACCACTCGCACGTGCCACAACCAACGACTTCTACAGCCACTTACTGCCGCCCATCGGCCACAGTTTTGCTACTACCACTCCAGATTCAGGGCTGCCACAAAGATATGGGACAAGGATTGTCAGTGGCCAAAAAACGTGTAAGTAAGCCATTGCTCGTGGTGGTGGCCTCCCGTATTTCTGGTCTTTTCTTCTTATATGTTGCAGGAACGGGCCTTCGATTTTGTTTTGCCAAGGGAACTCTTCAGGACACGACGTAGTCTGTCTAAGTCTGCCGACGTCCGCCTGGTAGTTGCCAACGGATCTTGGATGCCTTCCTGCGGTTATGAAAACCTCATATTATCATTTGGAAACCGCAAATTTAATTGTAAGTTTCTAGTTGTTGACGTCATATTGTCAATCCTCTGTGCAGATTACCTCTCTCATCATTACCACCTTCTGGTCGATGTCGCCCACCGACGATTGGTCATCGCAGACTTGTACTTGTCACCCTTACACATTATCCTGAAGAAAGACAGCTCCCTCCGTCCGTGTGGGGATTACAGGTGCCAGGACATGTAAACAGAACCAGATCACTACCCCCTCCCAAGCATCGTTGATGTGACCTCCTACCTTCACAAAACGAAGGTTTTCTCTACGCTCAACCTCCTGAAGGGGTATTATCAGGTGCCTATAAACCCAGAAGACATTCATAAGACCGCCATCACCACCCCTTTTGGTACATACACCAGGCTTAGTAATGCTGGGGCCACTTTTCAATGTCTCATGGATGGCATCTTAGGGGACCTCCCCTTATATGTATGTTACGTGGACGTCATACTTGTGTTCTCTTCCTCAAAAGAGGAACACCTCCGTCCCCTGTGCTTCATGTTCGACCGCCAACAACAAAACGGCCTTGTAGTCCAGTAAGACAAGTGTACCTTTGGCGCCAACGAAGGGTCGTTCTTAGGGCACCACATCACTCATGTAGGAGTCCATCCCCTCACTGAGAAGTTAGCAGAAGTTCAGAACTTCCCACGCCCTCTACCGTCAAAGCACTGCAAGATTTCTTTGGCAAGATCAATTATTATCACTGTTTTCTGCCAGCCATTGCTGCCACTCTTGCTCCCTCAAGGGTGTGACGGGCCAAGAGTAGGTTGTGACTCAAAAGACGAAATGAAAACAACTAAGTACCTTTGTTACAGAACATCGAATTTATATACACACCAAGTCCCGGCAAGAAGGTCACAAAATACAACAGGCTATTTCATGTCCAACAGACAACCGGTTCTTTTAACAGTTAACAAAAGAAAAGCAGACACATAGATGGAAGTTGTTGTCATTGTTAGGGGAGAGCGAAGATACAAAGGATAACGTATACAAAAAAGAGAAATGTCGTTACTATGTATTCTCGTGTGACACACGGGTGGTACATGGCTCCCCCTCTAAAAATGACATACTCTACATGTTAAATAGGGTGCTCTGATCTAGAGAGGCGAACTGAAGGCGGGTCATCTGGCAAAAGATATGCAAGTTTTCGACAATCACTGGAGACCCAGTCTTCTTTGCCAAGAATGTTTAGTAGGAATGCTTTCGGATTGCGTAGGATCACAAGGAAAGGGCCCGTGTAAGAGGGAGTTAGGGTGGCTTGCTAGTGTCGTTGCGTAGGAACACGTGCGTTGCAGAGTGCAAGTCTGTCGGTATGTGATGCTTCGCTGGGGGCTTGTAAGTCTGGTAGTATGGAGTAAATTTTCCCATGATGTGATGTATGCACTGGAGATCGTCGGAGGAGGTTGCAGAAGGAAAAAATTCGGCAGGGACGAACAACAGGTCGCCATGCACCATTTCAGCTACCGAGAAGTGCAGGGCGTATTTAGGAGTGGTCCTTAGTCCCTGGGGGACCCAGGGAAGCTGAGTAAACCAGTTGGAGTCCTTGCTGCGGGACATCAAAGCTTCTTTGAGGATGTGATGAAAACGTTCAACTATTCCATTGGCAACAGGGTTGTAGGTAGTTGTCTGATGTTGGGTGATGCCCAGGATATTTGTTAATGATGTCCACAATTGAGAGGAGAAATTGATACCCTTGTCATAAGTAATATGCTTAGGGATACTAAATCTTGCAATCCATCCTGAGAGTAAGGGAAATGTACATGAGGCGGATGTTGCAGTTTCCATGGGAATGGGTTCAGGCTAACGAGTAGAGCGGTCGATAACGGTAAACAGGTAACGATGTCCTAGTGATGTGGGTAGGGGGCCTACAACGTTGACGTGAAAGTGGGCAAAACGACACTGAGGTTGAAGAAAGGTGCCCGCTCCTGAATCCGTGTGTCGATGTACTTGGCAAGAAGTACGGGCGCAGACCCAATCCTTAGCATCCTAAGAAATGCCGTGCCAAATGAACTTAATCTTCAGCAGCTCTGCAGTAGAACAGCGTGATGGATGTGAAAGGCCGTGAATGAAATCAAACACATATCAGAGCATGGGAACAGGAATCCGAGGTCGCGGTCTACCAGTACTGACGTCACAGAGGAGGGTGGTGTTGGATGTGCAGGATGTCCTACATGCTTGATACTTTGGATCCTGAGTTGGGCTTCAGCCAAGGCCTTGTAATCCAGTCCCAGTTGAACAGCAGCCAACGTGTTACTTAACAGGGCATCGGCAAAGGGATTCATTTTCCCAGGGACGTGTTGAAGGGTGCAATTGTATTCAGCCACGGCGGAGAGATGTCGCCGTTGACGGGCGGACCAGGCGTCAGACTGTCGAGTGAAGGCGTGCACTAGAGGCATGTGGTCTGTGCAAATGACGAAGGGCGTACCCTCTAAGAAATGGCAAAAGTGACGGACAGCCAAGTGCACCGCCAGCAATTCACGATCAAAGGTAGAATAACCCGATTCTGCCTTGGACAGTTTTCTTCTGAAGAAGGCCAATGGACGGGGCGAGCCGTTGACCACCTGTTCGTGTACTGCACCAATAGCGACGTCGCTGGCATTGGTGGAAAGAAGGAGAGGGGCATGTGGGATGCAAAAAGTGAGAGCAGCCACGGTTGATAGGGCATTCTTTGCGTTACAGAAGTCCCCTTCTTGAAGGGGACGCCCCTTCAGGTCTTTTGGCTTACCCTTGAGGGAGGCGTAGAGGGGAGCAAGAGTGGCGGCGATGGCTGGCAGAAAACTGTGGTAATAGTTGATCATGCACAAGAATTTCTACAGTGCTTTGACGGTCGAGGGCGTGGAGAAGTTCTGAACGGCTGCTTCCTTCTCAGGGAGGGGATGGACTCCTTCAGGAGAGATGCGATGCCCTAACAACAACCCTTCGTTGGCGCCAAAGGTACACTTGTCGTACCGGACTACAACACTGTTTTGTTGTAGGTGGTTAAGCACAATACCACGGATGTTCCTCTTTTGAGGAAGAGAGCACAAGTATGTTGTCCACGTAACATACACAGAAGGGGAGGTCCCCTTAGATGCCATCCATGAGACGGTGAAAAGGGGCCCCAGCATTACGAAGGCCAAAACAGCAGTAATTAAAAGTGTATGTACCGAGCGGAGTGGTGATGGCGGTCTTGGGGATGTCTTCTGGGTTCATAGGCACCTAATAATACCCCTTCAGAAGGTCGAGCGTGGAGAAAACCTACGCTTTGTGAAGGTAGGAGGTCACGTCGGCAATGTTTGGGAGGGGGTAGTGATCTGTTCTGTTTGCATGTTCAGGCACCTGTAATCCCCACACAGACGGAGGGAGCCGTCTTTCTTTAGGAAGATGTGTAAGGGTTATGACCCTGGGCTGGAGGCCTTTTACGGAAGGCCCATTTATTGCATTTTGGCGAAAGTCTGTTTGGCGGCTGCCAATCGATCTGGTTCCAAACGTCTGAATTTGGCGAAGATATGGTGATAAATACCATGCTTGGCAGGAGCCATGGGCGTTTGGCGAAGTTCTTGACGGAAAACTTCCTGGTACGACATGAGTAGGTGGGCATAGGCATCCGTGAGTGCGCTGATGTGGAAAGTGAGGTAGGAGGGGGCAGGTTGAAGAGGTGTCGACCAAAAGGTGGAAATGAGAGAGGAAATCTGCACCGAGGATTGGCAATGTGACGTCAGCAACGCGAAACTTCCAATTAAATTTACCGTCTGCAAACAATAATGTGAGGTTCTCGTATCCATAAATGGGTATCGCAGATCCATTGGCAGCTACAAGGCAGACGTCAGCAGACTTAGACAGACTACGTCATGTCCAGAAGAGTTCCCTTGGCAAAAGAAAACAACAAGTACCAGTTCCTACCAAAAATCGCATGCCCATTCCTTCATCATGTAAAAAGAAAAGATTAGAAACACTGGAGGCCACCACCATGAGTGATGGTGTACTTACACGTTTTTTGGCCACTGACAATTCCTTGGCACATTTATTTGCGACAGCCCTGAATCTGGAGTGGTAGTAGCAAATATGCGGCCTATGGGTGGCAGTAAGTGGCTGTAGAAGTAGTTGGTTGGGGTGCGAGCGAGTGGTGGGTGATGAAAGGCTTTCTCACGGGGTAGGCGTGTATGTCCTACGGCCTTCACGTCATCTTCGGTTGACGTTGAATAGATGTTCTCTTCATCAGGAGTGGAGGGGTTGATGGACGTCTGGAAGGTCGTGAAGTGGCTTTCCATAAGAGCGTCAGCTTTGGTCATCAAGTCTATGCATAAACTATCGACATCGGGTATGGCAACGTGTGCAGGTTTGTGTAAATGGCGTACCCAAAGGGCATGAAGTAGGTTCACCTCACGAGGAGAGCCGTCTGCGGCATGTTGCAGGCGAGCCATACTGGTCATTTCTATGAGGACGAGCGAAGCCCTTTGGTCCCTCAGCAGTTGTTAATAGAGCTGAAAAAGCTTTGCTATACGGGCGGCTGGCGATGACCAGTACTGCTGCAGAAGGTATGTTTTGAGGGCGTTATACGCTATTAGTATGTCTCTTTGTTCACAAAGCCAGTCAGATATTTCCTGGAAGGTGTCCTCGGGTATCGCTTCGAGAACATAATCTGCTTTGGTGGTTAAGCCAGTCACTCCCTTGATGCGGAACTGGACTTCTGCGCGCTGAAAGCAAGCAGACTACTCTCTGCTGGTTAACGATGGAAGTTTGAATGGGGTGGCATGAACTTCTGTGGAGTCTGCCATAGTACCAGTGAGGGGTGGGGGGGCGAAGGTGGGATGAGCATGTTGACTTCCAGGGTCACCAATATGATGGGACAAGAGTAGGTAATGACTCAAAGGCGAGATGAAAGCAACTGAGTACCTTTATAAAAGAACATCGAAAAAGCAGAGTTCGATGCAAGTTGCTGGCAGTGCAAGGGGAGAGCGAAGATACAAAGGATAATAGACAAAAAAGAGAAATGTCGTTACTCTGTACGATTGTGTGACACACAGTTAGTACATGGGCGAGCCAAAGGCCAAAATAGGAGTCCCCCTCAAGAAGCGGCCTTCTACAATGCAAAGAATGCCCTATCAACCGCAGCTGCGCTCACTTTTCACATCCCATATGCCCCTCTCCTTTCCACCGATGCCAGCGACGTCGCTATTCGTGCAGTACTCGAACAGGTGTTCAACGGCTCGCCCCGTCCATTGGCCTTATTCAGAAGAAAACTGTCCAAGGCAGAATCGGGATATTCTACCTTTGATCGTGAATTGCTGGCGGTGCACTTGGCTGTCCGTCACTTTTGCCATTTCTTAGAGGGTATGCCCTTCGTCATTCACACAGACCACATGCCTCTGGTGCACGCCTCCACTCGACTGTCTGACGTCTGGTCCACCTATCAACGCCGATATCTCTCCGTCGTGGCTGCATACAATTTCACCCTTCAACACATCCCTGAGAAAAGGAATTCCGTTGCCGATGCCGTGTCAATAAACATGTTAGTCGCTGTTCAACTGGGATTGGATTACAACGTCTTGGCTGAAATGCAACGACAGGATGCAGAGTATTAAGCATGTCGGAAATCCTGCACATCCCTCTGTTGGAGAGACATCCCCTTGAAGACTCTAATAACACCCTCCCCTGTGACGTCAGTATTGGTAGACCGCGACTGTGGATTCCTGCTCCCATGTGCCGACAGGTATTTGATATAATTCACGGGCTTTCATATCCGTCACGCCATTCTACAGTACAGCTGCTGAAGAAGAAATTCATTTGGCACGGCATTACTAAGTACGCTAAGGATTGGGTCCGCACCTGTACTTCTTGCCAAACTTCTAAAGCACATCGACATACGAATTCAGAAGTGGGCATCTTTCCTCAACCTCAGCATCGTTTCGCCCACATTCACGTTGACGTCGTAGACCCCTTACCCACATCACAAGGATATCGTTACCTGTTTACCGTCATCGACCACTACACTCATTGGCCTGAAGCCATTCCCTTGGAAACTGCAACGTCCGCCTCATGTACATCTGCCTTACTCTCAGGATGGATAGCAAGATTTAGTAATCCTGAGCATATTACTTATGACAGGGGAACCACTTTCACCTCTTAATTGTGGAAATCATTAAAGAATCTCCTGGGCATCACCCTACATCAGACAACTCCTTACAACCTCGCTGCCTATGAAATGGTTGAACGTTTTCATCGCACCCTCAAAGCAGCTTTGATGTCTTGCTGCAAGGACTCCAACTTGTTTACTCAGCTTCACTTTGTTCTCCTGGGAATAAGGACCATTCCTAAATACATCCTGGACGTCTTGACAGCAGTATTGGTGTATGGCGAACCGTTGGTCATTCCTGCTTAAATTTTTCCTTCTGCAAACTCCTCCGACAATCTCCACCGCATACGTCACGTCATGGGAAAATTTACTCCATGCCGCCAGACTTACAAGCCCCCAGCCAAGCATCACATACCAACAGACATGCACTCTTCAACGCACGTCTTTCTACACAACGACAGTAGCAAGACACCGCTAATGCCCCCTTATACGGGTCCTTTCCTTGTGATCCGACGTAATACGAAAGCATTTCACTAAACATTCGTGGCAAAGAAGACTGGGTCTCCATTGATTGTCTAAATCCTGCTTCTCTCCTGCCAGATGACCCGCCTACAGTTCGTCTCTCTAGATCAGCGCACCCAATTTATCATATAGAGTAT
>NC_090734.1:8904702-8913338 GCF_036898095.1 Palaemon carinicauda
TCTGTTATTGTTTGTATTTACAGAATGTGAGTAATTCACCTCAAAACTATCATTTTGCTTGTTTCATTAGCCTTCAGAAATATCTACATTGACATAAAATACATCTGGTTAACAATCCTACATACATTCGGAATAGTGCCTGTTTGGACAGTACTCTTCTACTGAAAAGGGTTGCAGTAGCCTATCGGAAAGGTCTCTGTCTGGCAATCTATTAGACTTGAGTCCGAGACACGTTCAAGCTCGAGAATTTCTAGTCTGTAACCTTGCCTTCCTTGTGAGCTAGGGATGAGGGTTTTGGGGAGCATATGATGTACAGTAGGTCTACCCTCCAAGTCATCAGCAGCCATTGTCTGGTTCTTCATGATCCTAGCCTGATGGAGGGGTTTTGGGCGCTTTTTAATATTATTATTATTATTATTATTATTATTATTATTATTATTATTATTATTATTATTATTATTATTATTACTAGCTTAGCTCAAACCCTACTTTATTATTATTATTATTATTATTATTACTAGCTTAGCTCAAACCCTACTTATGTCAGGATGCCTGAAAACTTTGAATCAATCAATCAATCAATCAAACCCTACTTGGAAAGGCTGCCTGCTAAAAGCCCAAGGGTTAAAAAAAAAAAAAAATAGCCTAGTGTGAAATGAAATAAGGAAATATATAAACTGCAAGAAAAGAAATGATTAATTATAATAAGATATTTCAAGGACAGTGACATTACAAAATCTCAGTCATATATGAACTATAAAAAGAGGCTAATGTTAGCCCGTTAAAAAAGAAGAAAAAAAAAATCCTGCCAGTTTGACCTCGAAGTTCTAACGATTCAACTGCGCGATTAGGAAGATCATTTCAGAACTTGGTCACAGGTGGAATAAAACTTCCAGAAAACTGAGTAGTACTGAGCCTCAAGACGGGAAAGACATGATTATTAGAATTAACTTGCATACCTAGTATTATGAATAGGATGGTACTGTCCGGGAAAATCTGGATGTGAAGGATGGTCAAAATTATGAAAAATCTTATGCAACATGCATAACGAACTAATTGAACGATGGTGCCAGAGATTAATATGGTCAGTGTCTGTGATACTGTCATAATATGGAAGAGTCACTGTCCTTCGCCTTTGCTATTCATGAGTAACCTTTAAACTCTGTACACAACTTTAATTAGTTCATATGTTCCCTTTCCTTCCTGTTTACCATTTACTATTATGATTAATTTCAATTTGTCTATCTTCTGAATTCCACAATGACATCAAATGTTCTATCTTGCTACCTTCTATTTACCCTTATAATCTAGATTTTGATACCAGTCAAATTGTAGTACTCCAACCTTGTATCCAAAATCTAAAACTATTTTGCCAATCACTGAAATTTGTTTCCATTATTGCATATCAATATAGCATTAGCTACTACCATCACTTATCACTCATCATTCCCTTATTACAGGACATTCTCATTTCTCAAACTTACTCTTACATATCCTGTAAACTAAATGAGTTTTCTAATCCATCAGCAAATAATGTATGTTAGCATGCTTTACATTCATATTGTATAAAACCATATTGTTGTTTCCTTAATAACTCATTAAATTCGTGAATAAAGTGGGTCAACCTATATACTATTTGTAGAAACAAGCTTAACCAAACATTTGTCTATAATAAGAGTTTATAATTTTCAAAACTCAAATCTTATTCACCTAATCCCTTAAGATTTTGATAAGTATGTACATGGAAAAGTTCAAGATTTTAAAATAAAAAGTCCTTGTTGCCATTATGACTTCAAGATTTCTTATTGATATCAACTTCAGAACAAACTATAATTAATGAACTAATATGTACAAGTATTCTTTTTTAAGTTTCCTGTTGACTAAAGGAAAAAAAGAGGAAGAAAGAGAAATTTAACTCTAAAACTCGAAATAAATAATAAATATTTAGTTGTTAATGTAGGGAGAGAGAAATGAAAGAAAAAGTTGAGGAAATCTCAACTGGATGAACCTTGTCGCAAAAGAGGCAGAAAGAGGAGGAAGAGTGAACAGCTTATACTCTGACACCTCAGATGTGAGATTATGGAAAGAAATGTTGGTTATATATGTTTCTTTTTTCTCGAAATATCGGAGAGAGAGAGAGAGAGAGAGAGAGAGAGAGAGAGAGAGAGAGAGAGAGAGAGAGAGAGAGATGTCAGTTGTTATTGTATGTAGATGTTAATAACAAACATTAAAGAAAAAAATAAAAACCAAATGATAATTGAAAAATCAATATCTTAGACAGGAATCACAGCCGAAAACAAAAATACATGTGTTGATAAAAGAGGCAATTTAGTCAGCAATTTTAAAAATAGCAAATCAAAATTCTTGATCATTGACATTAGTAGGTGGTAGTTGATACACTGCAGAAGGGTAAAGCAAACAAGAAAAACAGCCACGGAGAAGCAACATAATCCCAGAAGATTTGAAATATCAGAAAAAGTGTATGGGTCGGTAAACTTAAACCCACACACACACACACACACACACACACACACACACACATATATATATATATATATATATATATATATATATATATATATATATATATATATATATATATATATATATATATATATATATATATATATATATATCATCATCATTATCATCATCATTATCATCATCCGTTACTACAGTAGTCCAAAGCAGAACAAAGGCCTCAGAGACGTTGTCGAGTGAAGACGTGTTACCGCGGTGCTCTGTCGAATTCTCGCCCTGAGCTGTTTCAGTTTATATTTTTCATTTGTGGAAGCTTTGCAAGTATTAGTTAATCTTAATGGAGAGACTGAAGTGAATAGTAAAAGTACACGAAGGCTGGTTGCCCACCATGTGGATCTTCGATAGGAGACAGAAATAAAGTGGATCAGATGTGGCTGTAACAGATGCTGTCACAAGAAGTGTGTGTTTATAGAGGCAAACATCAGTGATGAAGACGTAACAAACTTAAAATGGATTTGTTCAAACTGTGTAGATGAGTCCCGTATGTGTATGGCCAAGACAACTATATTGAAAATGGAGGAAAAAATGGAAATGAAAATCCTTCTTTTGACATTCCATCCTTATTGGTCAATAGCAAAGCTCCGTATATAATCTCTTACAAACGCATTCTGTGTCACAGTTTACTCTTGAAAATTAGCAGAAAATCTTCTCCCTAATCAAAACCGGTTGAGTTGAAGGATTTGTTATACCTAAATATACGAATTTGAAATGTATTTGTACATGAAGTAAACATTACGTAGTGTATACAACCATCGTGGAAGTTATTTACGACAAAGATATATTTTGTATTTAATATCTTTACTTTTGATATGTGCAGTGGCATATTAAAAAAGAAGAAATGTTAATGATATCGTCTCCATTACCTTTCTCATGATATATGGCACGTTCACGGTTATTGGCGGATTGTAGTAAGAAGGGGAAAAAGATCATATGAACAATAGTAAAAGTTCGTTACAAATTTAGCGCCACAGAAGCAGTAATTACTTTCAATAAAACTTGGTTAGGTAAGGGTCTACTCCCAAAACAACAACAACAACAACAACAATAATAATAATAATAATAATAATAATAATAATAATAATAATAATAATAATAATAATAATAATAATAACAGATTAACTACTGAAAATAAATAATAATCTGTATTAAACAATAGAAAATTCATTACTTGATGGTACAAGGTTCATCATCAGTATAGAAATATATAGAGTATTGCAAATATAGAAAATAAAAAAATAAATTATTATGTATACAAAAACCGAACAAAAGAGATGGTATGTTATTATTGGAAAGAAATTTATTGAAGTTCAGCTTAATGAAGCGATACTGATCCTATTTATTATGTAAGATTATCTGCTCTTGGAATAAGTTACAAAAAAAAAATGCATATTTGATATGCAAGAATTGCGTATCGATTAAAATGTAATTCAGAACAGGTGATGTAAATGTGATAGATAATTTCGTTCCTGTAATTACCATCGGTAATAGAATTCAATATACACAAATGATTGTAAAATTATTTAAAAGTACAGAGAAAATTTATCAAATAAAAAACCACCCGTTAAAACCCTTCGTAAATATATTAATAAATAATAGAAAAGTTATTTATAAAATACTATTAAATTTGTGGCAATATTAGGCAATCATAAGAGTCCATTCTGAAAACAATCCTCTTTCCCAGCAAATTGACATCGTCCATTAAGTGTTCTTCTCCATTCTCTAAACGTTTCACTAATCCTCTCAATGAACGTTTTAAATGAACGTTCTCAAATTTATGGATGATTGAAAGATTCATTTAGATATTCACTTCAAATCTCCTTTTGTATTTCGAGACAGGATTTTGCAGAATATTTATAAAATATGTTCTACTTCATTAATAAAAACTACTCCTGACCCCTACGTATTAGGAATTTAGGCGTGAATAGCCACGCCTACTCTTTTCATCTCGAAAATTAATAATAATAATAATATTAATAATAATAATAACAATAATAATAATAATAATAATAATAATAATAATAATAATAATAATAACAACAACAACAACAACAATAATAATAATAATAATAATAATAATAATAATAATAATAATATTAATAATAATAATAATGATAATAATAATAATATTTTATTTCTAGTTGCACTGTACTCTCAACCATATATATATGCTAAATAATTTTTAAATTTATTTTTATTTTTAATGGAAATGACGTTGATTTCTTCATTCTTTGAAAATTACATTTTATTGACGCTGTCAATTCCTTTAAAATTTATTCATAAATGAGGTCGGGGATAGAATCAAATTGATTTCTTGACCTTCAATGTAAATGGTACTTAAGGTCATTCGGAATTGGTTTTTGACTTTATATATAGATATGTTTTTATTCATAAAATATTGGCTTTACACATTCCTAAATCTGTCCCAATTTTCGCCTTATACAATAGTATGTATGTCATATAGGTACAAGGTCCTAGAATATTTGATGAAAATTATTCATTGCTTCTCTGTTAGTTTATTTATTTCCTTATTTCTTTTCCTCACGTATTTATTTTTCGCTGTTTGAGTTCTTGTTCTTATAGTATCCTACTTTTCCAACTTTCAAACTAGGGTTGTAGCTTAGCTAGTAGGGATGATAATGATAATATTACATAAATATCAAATATTGTATAATTTACTTTTCATAAACTATTAAAGGAGATTGACAACTGCCAAATATTATATTTCGAAACCAGGAAGTAAAGATAATATTCATCCAGATCAAAAGGAAACATAATCAGAGCATTCGGTCATTTGGTGCAAAGCTTCCGTGTCCCCATAAAGCAGTTGATATTATTACCCACGATATCACGTTGATCTTGCGCCACCCATTGGTAAATAGACAAGGCCATAAGAACGTTATTCGTCTACTTCACTAGACTACCATATGCAGTAAAGCTGATCAGATCTCTCTCTCTCTCTCTCTCTCTCTCTCTCTCTCTCTCTCTCTCTCTCTCTCTCAGTTCTTTGATGTAAATGATGAACTGTAACTCGAAAGTTATGAAAATAGTAAGCATTATCTTTGATGCGTGTCATAAACATCCTGCCAACCATGACCATTAATATTAGTCGAAATCACAATATATAATGTAAATGTTTTAAAGCTGAAAAATGTCTATGGAATTTCCCCCTTCAAAAAATTATATAATTGAACTTTATCTTACTCCAATATAGGTTAAGAGACACTACTTATATGTTTCTGACCTTTATAAAGGTATTACATTTCAGACTATCAGCCTCATTGAAGAGCTACAGTATTATAGGAAGGGCTTTTTTTTTTCTTTGAGCAAATTGAAGAATTTAGTTTCCGTTTTACGGGTGCAGTCTGGCATAGTATGGCTATAGACAGACGCAAGAGGAAACACATGTCTGAGCCTTTGTTCTGCAGTGGAATAGTAACGACTGATGATGATGTGACATATATATATATATATATATATATATATATATATATATATATATATATATATATATATATATATATATATATATATATATATATATATATATATATATATATATATATATATATATATATTCAAATAAGCCATATATATTTTTACTACATTAGGGTCTGGATTCTTTTAACGACCTCGAGATCAAAGCCCCAGGTGAAATCACACAAAGACAAGAGCTTGTGACCGGCCGGGAATCGGTTCCTGGTCCCTCAAACTTGTAGAGAGTTTTTTAGTTGGCCGGACCAGGGATCGATTCTCAGCCGGTCACAGGCTCTTGTCTTTGTGTGATTTCTCCTGGGGCTTTGATCCCGAGGTCGTTAAGAGACCCCAGACATTAATGTAGCAAAAATATATATGGCTTATTTCAATATGAGGAAACACGTCTAAATGTGCAAAAATTTATCATATGTATGTTTGTATATATATATATATATATATATATATATATATATATATATATATATATATATATATATATATATATATGTATATATATATATATATATATATATATATATATATATATATATATATATATATATATATATATATATATATATATATATATACACAGTATGTATATATATATATATATATATATATATATATATATATATATATATATATATATATATATATATATATATATATATATATATATGTGTGTGTGTGTGTGTGTGTGTGTGTGTGTGTGTGTGTGTGTGTGTACTTGCTTAAGCAGCAAGTCAGGGAGTACCTTAATAACTAACTTGCATTTCAATGATCATATGTAGAATTACGTCCATGAACAAAATCTAGCCCATTGCTATTTTACCTCTTGCAAGAGTCCACGAGATAAAACATATGAATGACGGGATGATGCTCTAGACCAGGGTTCCACACCTGGGGTACATGTACATTTTTACTCCCAACCAGCACCATTCGACTCCCTATTTTTAATCTTACTCATATGTTTAGTCAAATCCTCATGAGAGAATCCCATAACCTCCTATTTAATCTAATCACAATTATGATTCATTTGATCTCCAGTTGCACTTTTCCTCCAACCATTAACTAAAATACAATATAAGTCATTGCTCCTTTCAGTAACATTTTTTCATTTATAGAAACGTAAAACTGAATTTCATTTCTTACTATTTTTAATTTGAAGAGTATGTTCAATAACAATGTTTTTAATATATAAATATAAAAATGTGATGACACTTTCTGGATACAGGTCACAAAGCTACTTTATATTACTTAATAATAGCTAGGGCATTCGAGGGGAAATGTTATTTCCGATTACAAATATTAAGAAGACCTCCTCTCACAGTTTTAATCGTTAGTCTTATGTAAGAAGAGTGAATTGAATCTATTTCTGGGTCACTGAGAATGAAGGGAAAAGGGAATCGAGAAGAATAAGGGGACATGATTCAAATAATGTAATATGTAAATTGAATTTCACGCGTTTCTCGCATTGCGAGATTCATAAACAAATCACGGAGGGTGAAGCATGGAGCAATTCAAGGACAACCTTATTGAATTTGATCCTTTTATAACGGGAGTCTAATAAACATGTTTCATTCCATGGTTATATTCCCCAGGATTTATCATATATTCACAATCAGATTGAAATAAAAATAACTATTTATTTTACTTTTTTTTTTACCTATTCTGATTAAGTAAAGGCTTAAAAAATGGTTGATTCTAAGTTACCTATAATTTTTTAATAAATAAATTCAAATGAAAAGACTAATATCTAAAAGACTGGTTAAATGATATAAGCCTACCAAGAAAAAAACTAATAACGTATCGGACTTCGAAAGTAGCAAAATCTTGTAAAATAACCTTTCCAAGCAAAGAAAACTCTAGTGAAGACATTTCACGTAAATTTATATATTATAAGACCAGCAATTTGCAACTAACAAAAATCTACCAAATACCTTTTAGGCAAAGGAACTATCTAAAAATTATAAAAGCAGACATGACTTTTACTCTCGTTCCACTTATTGATTGCAAATTTTCTAGAATATAGAACTAATTCCCGATGATATTGTCACCTTTTGTACCTAAAATCTCTCTCTAAGAGAACACTAAACCCATATTCTACCAAATGCTCCTGGTGCAAGGAACACTCACGAACTGTCAAGACTTTCTTGGTGAATAAATATCTTTCTAAAGTTACTCATTCTAGACAAATAAATATTCAAAATTTTTTAGGCTTCGTACAGTAGTCTGTAAGAGACCCCTATTAAGCCAAAAAAGGAAAAAAATGCATATTTTGTTAAGAAAACCAAAGTTATAAGTTTTTCCAAATATTTAAGAACCAAAACGCACCTCGAAAGAAGATTCTAGAGCTTTCATATATGGCATTTTTTTTTTTAAATAGGAAATAGATCAGTCAATTCCAGAATGATTATGTTATTGTACAATTCACTCCCGAAAACCAGAGATATATTAATCAAACCGAAAATGAATGCCAGTAGCAAAATGCCTGTAATGGAAGCAATCCTAATAAAAAAAATGACGGAGACATCAGGAAATACTGACTATTTCATTGATTAACGAAACAAAAACTGGAAAGCGTTTTTACGCCATTGTTGATAAATCACTTGGAGAGA
>NC_090734.1:8913361-8933361 GCF_036898095.1 Palaemon carinicauda
AACACTCACAACTCCCATGCATCAGGTTTTGCTTCTTCATGCCACATTCTACAAAATAATAATGAAAGTAGTCTGGGAGTCACTTCCTTTTGGGCCAATATCATCTCAGCAGTTAATCCATCGTATCCAGGGGCTTTCCATCTCTTTGTTTTTTTGGGGATAGCTTCGACTTCAAGCACAATGAATTCATTCATCGGCATATCAAGGTCTTCATCAGCTTCAGGTATATCAATCAAATTATTCCCTTCATATCTCCTATTCATGACCATACTAGAGTGTTCTATTCAACGCTGTCTATCTCTCTTTTTGGTGGGCATATGATTATTCGTGTTTTGTTCCTGTATATACTGCATTAATGATTTTATTAGCGATTCTTACACCATAGCTACTCCCTTAATTAAAATCTTTGCCTGTCTAAATATGCTCTCTAGTCTCTCCTGACTTTTCTTTTAACCTCACTATCAATACTGGGATGCTTAACATGCTCTATCTTGTAATTTTCATTACTTCCTCGAAAACATTTAACAATCAATTTCTGTCTTTGTCTACTTTTTTATAGTATCCCGAGTATCATTTGATATCCATGGCTTTCTTGTTTTAACTGCGTGTCCAAAAACTCAACTACCAACTGACTTAGTCTCTTAAAGTCTCTAAGATTGCAAATCGATTCCTACATATTATAGCAAATGTTTCTCTGTGCTCGTCTCATAAAAGCTTAGTTTTATCCGTTGGGTGTTTTCAGTTTTAATTTCAGGGTGGCAATGAGGAGCTGGTGATCACAACTAATATTTACACCTCTTTAGCTTCTTACATTTCTCAGAGTCCTACCTCTCTCTTTATTAATGGCAATGGGATCTATTGGAGTTTTGTAATTACCATGAGGTGAAGTCTATGTATATTTGTGGATGTACTTGTGCTGGAAAAGAGTACCATCCAACTTTAGCATAAAATTCCCCAATCACAATTTTCATATCTCTCTCTGGGATCTCATCTATTAAACTGCATTTCTTCTTGGTATTCACCTTTCCTTTCTTCAGGGGAATCATTTGTTGGTGCATAGCAAACAATAATACTCATATTGCACTGTTTTAATTTAAACTTTGTAATTAACAATGTACTATGTAAAGCTCTCCACTCAGTTGAAGGTCTTTTTGCTCCTACCCTTTCTCTACCTCAATATATATATATATATATATATATATATATATATATATATATATATATATATATATATATATATATATATATATATATATATATATATATATATATATATATATATATATATATATATATATATATATATATATATATATATTTTTTTTTTTTTTTTTTTGGGGTGAAAGAGCCATGTCGTCCTGATGGAAGTTCCTTCATTAGTAGCTTCCTAAGTTATATGTGACTACAGTGATATATCCCAGAGAATTTACCAAAGGTATCCAGAATTCTAACTCCTGGAGCGAGTATCCCTTATATTTCTCCAAGGGATATCGCGTAAGGACGTATCTTGACACATCTCATAGCTATTTACACCCCCAATAGCCTTTCACTCGAGAGGGATAGTGCCAAGAAAATAAGAGTCGTTCAAGAGGTAAAACTACTCGACTCTCCTAATGTACTGTAAATAGTTCGGCCATCCGTCACCGCACGGTGCCACCAAACCATTCTTTCGTTTGTAGCTTTGCTGACCAGTATTCCCTCTGTTATCTCGCTATTTTCGAAGCTTTTTCTGTGTTATTATGGATTCCCCAGCTTCATCAGCATCTGGAAAGTTAAGTAATATCTTTGAATTGTGTAAATGTAAGCTCTTGCCAGTTTTGCTTTTCGATTGATATCGTAATTAACGAAACAAGAGCTGTTGCCGGCAGGATGACGTCATGACGCGATCGTTCTTTCGTTCATTTAGTTAGCAAGAACGATATTCCCAGCATCCTTGCTTCAATAACTTTAGCTATTTAGTATTTTAGCTAGGGATTTTTATATTATGTCATTGTTGTCGTGAAGTTTGCTATAATTGCGAGCCTCACAAGTGCAAACTTCTAGCCTAGGCACTTTCACACCTCATGCATGATATAACCTTCCTGGTAAAGTTGTATTGAAGCTCATACAATATTTAATAAAATTAAGATATTACTATTTCCTTTCCTCTTCCATAATAGTATACCAGAGTTACGTAGAATGTTTCTCTAAGCTCTCTAGCTTAATAGCTTTAGTGCTTTAGTATACTTTATATGTCCCCATTACTCTTGTATTGTCTTTAGGGGTAAGATAGATATCATTGCCTCTGTAAGTCAATACTATCTCTATGAGATATAAGAGTAATTCCCTTTCCCTCTGATTAGCCTAGGCTATTTTCAGTTAATTTACTGTAACCTATGGTTGGGTAAATTTTCTGGGGCGTTTCGTTTCCCTCTCCTTTTCTCTGAGCTGGCAACTGAGTAGCTTTTCAGCATTGAGTTTGGAGTTGGGGACGGGTCATCAGAGTAAGTCTGTGTTAGGCATCTGGCTACCTGGATTTATACCGGCAACTGAGTAGCTTGTCGGTATTCCAGTAGGGCTAGTTGCTGTTCAGGAGGCTTGCCTCACTAGATCTTGTAGAGGTTATTGTTTTACAATTTCCTCTTTATGGTCTAACAGACAGTCCTGTATTAGGGGGTTCTTAGCGGGAGGATAGGTTTCTTCCTTGTTTTGTTCCCTGGTACGAGATTCTGTTCTCATGAGTTCGTTTTTGGACGCTCTCTCATTGCCTAACCTAACCTGGGGAATTAACATTCCCGAGTTGAGGCTTATATGAGGACAGAATCCTTCAGGTTAAGTAATGCCCTAGGGTATTGCTTCACTTATGGACTATTCACCCCTTCCCCGCTATCTCTTTCGTGTTGAATGATCCAGCACCCTTATGGCCCTGGTTATACATAGGCTCCTCTGGATGTCTGTAGACCTGGCATGAGTTTTTCTGTTAGTGCTTGGTTAGGTTACTGACAGATAACCTCATATCTTTGAGTGTTCCTTAGAGTTCTCCTTTGGACTGCCTTCCATATTCCTTAAGATAGGATATGGTTGAGTGGAAGCCCGAATTAATTTCCCTCTTCCACTGGTACACTCTTTCAGGATGTAGACAACATAGCTGATTCCTTGCCGTCTAATATCCTTACCTTTATCTCCTACTGTCTATCATAGGCTATAGTCGGCAGTTAAGTCTACCGATAATTTGGGTTGGTTAGGCTAACAGTTTGCTGTAATCTCTTACCTCGGACATCATTGATCAATGGCCGTTGGTGAGTTTAGTAGGCCTGCCTGCCGGCAACTGAGTAGCTTGTCGGCAGCTGGCCAATGCCTTCCACCCATAGTGTTATAGCCAGCAGTGGTCGGCAGGCCCGGCAGATGTCGGCCTGCTGGCATATGCTGATTAACCCATCATGTCGACAATGTTGGCAGGTCGACACTATATTCATATCTTATTTAAGGTAGCTGCCGGCAGGCTCGGTAGACACCTGCCTGCCGGCATTTACCAACTGGCCCTGCATGCCGACGATGTCGGCGGGGCCGGCAGTGTCGGCAGGATCTGCAGTGTCGGCAAGGCCGGCAGTGTCGGCAGAGCCGGCAGTGTCGGCGGCATACTGCCGCCGGCAACTGCTGTATCCAGAAAAATATGGTAAAATTTTTTCCAGCCTGCAAGTGGTTCTTGAGCAGCCATTTGTGAGACCATCATAGGGGGATGATTCTCTCTTATTTTAATGGTTATGTTCATCAAATTTATCCACTGTATTGAACATTATAAGAGGATATGTCAAGAACACACTATATATCTTGGATATTCCCTCTGTTATTTAATTCCTTGTGAATTTCATGGTTCAATACGGAAAGAGGTCATAGCAAATGGCTGGACGGGAAACACATGTGGGTGTCTTTCCTACTATAGCCTACCCTATCCAAGCTAAATATAATAAATGTATTATATTGAAATTTGAGAATTTCACAGAAAACTCGCTTGCTTTTTTTTTCTTTACAGGAGGAGCATCACGAGTGCGGGAACAACTTTTGTAGGGTCCGCAGCAAGGACTTCTACGAACATGGCGTGTGTAGGTCTCACGCCCGCTGTTCTGTCACCAAAGGGGCCCTCAAGTACTGGGACCCAGAGGTATGTACTGTGTGCGACAAGCTGGTTAAGGAGGCTTTTGATGATCAAAAGTCTGCGGAGTCTAGGGATGCAGCTAGGATTACGCTGCGGAAATGGGTTAGAGGTTTTCAAAAGAATACCTCAGGCCCATACCTTCCTATTGCTAGGATGAGGGACTGTCTCTTCCCCAGAGCTTGTGACGATTCCGTCATTCCCCAGACCAAACCTTCGATCCCCTTGGTGCAACTCTAGGTTCAGAAACCTGGAGATCCTGACGTGGCGGATGCTTTGGAAAGCGTCCACCTGGACGACAATATTTCTGTTGTTTCCGAGGAGACTGAGAAGAATCTCCTCGTAGAAGAGTCAGAACAGGAGGCAGTTGTTCCTCCTACTAACGAGGTTGAGAACGCTGAGGCGGTGTCGGCCTCTTCAGCAGCTGTGGTGGAACCAGCACCCTCAACCTCTTTGCAACCGCCTCATCTGGAGCCACTTACGACCACTTTACAATCTCTGATGTCGATGGTGTATGATTTGCAAAAGCGGTCCTCCGAGAAAGAAACTACTTTCCGGTCAGAGATCCAACAATTAGTTTCCTCGCGCTTAGCCCAGAAGAAACTAAACATGAAGGATCTTGCTGTGTTCTTCGATGTTAACCCGTGGAAGTACGCGGAACATATGCCTATGTCAGCAGGCAAGATTTTCCTTTTGTGAGAAACTGGGTACCGTCCCAGTGGAGGAAGTAGAGTTCTGGCCCAGCAGGGCATCCTACCCGGATTGTTATGTCCGGCTCAGAACTGAACCGGCATCCAAAGAAGAGACGGAGCCCAAGGAAGTAATTGTCCTTGAGCTCGCCAAAGCACAGGCTTTGTTTTCGACAAAGCTAAAGGAGAGGGCATTCACCAGCTTAAAGGTGCCAGCATTAAGCAAAAAACATCCGTCGTTTATTACTGACCCTTAACGTGCTTTTCCCTTTATGGATAAAGAGTTTAAAGCAGCTCTGAAGGCCCTGAGGGAAGGAAAGCCCTTCCCCACGCTGGAAGAGAGCAAGCCTTTCTCCCTTGCTTTCCCTTCAGATGATAAAGACTGGAAGGACGTTCACGTTACCTTCTCAGTCAGGAAGCTGGAGGCCGATATCGCTGGACGTCAGTTCAACGAGGCCCTCCCAAAGCTGTCAGAGTTTCTCTTGAAGAGAGAACAAGAGACGAAGGAACGCTTGGCAGCGTCCATGTCTTCACAAACGGGGCTAGAAACGATGGCTAGCATCCCTGATTCTCCAGATATGTATATGGTCTTTGCCAAGGCGCACTTGGCTAGTTATAAAGGACCTATACAACTTTATCAGAGCCAGTACGGCTTGTCGGGAGTTCGTGTTTGCTTCTGCCTCTGTGAAACACAAACCTAGGAAGCTGATAGCTTCTAATATCTGGGGAAAAGGCCTCTTTCCTAGTGATGTGCTGAAGGAGGTCGTTGACAAGGCTGCTTCGGAGAATAGGAATCTCCTCTCTAAATGGGGCTTGTCCTCCAAGAGAAAATCTTCCGATGACAGAGGTCCCCAGCCGAAGAACAAGTCGAAGCGGCCTCGCCTGTCCTCTCAGCCAAGATAGCTACAGCTTCCCATGGCCACAGTCCCCCAGACAGTGGCACAACCTACCACCACCTTTCAACTGGTGCCCCAAACACTGGCGACTCAGTCACCAGTTTTCACCCAAGCTTAAGAAAGGTAGTTGGCTTCTTCTAAGCCAAAGTTTAGGGGATCCTTTCGAGGCTCTTCTAGACGCCCCTTCAGAGGAAGAGGCAACAAAGGTGGTCGTGGCTAAGGTGGAAAGTCTTCCACCCAGCACTCAAAGTGAGATGCTGCCGGTAGGAGGGAGACCTCTACACTTTCAGGATCGGTGGACCTTCGATTCTTGGGCCCACAGCCTGATCAAGATAGGACTGGGGTGGGGTTGGAACTCAACTCCACCAAGCTTTCCTCAATTCTTCCAGCCTTCAGCCCCAGTTTTTGAAGAATACATTCAGGAACTACTGGACAAGAGAGTGATAAGGAAAGCAAAGTCCATCAAATTCCAAGGAAGGCTATTCTGTGTTCCGAAGAAGGATTCGGAGAAGCTCAGAGTCGTTCTGGACTTATCACCACTCAACAAGTTCAATGTGAACTACAAGTTCAGAATGCTGACGCTTCAGCACATTAGGACCCTTTTGCCCAAAAGGGCATTCACAGTCTCCATAGACATGACGGATGCGTACTGGCATGTGCCAATCAACCGTCAAGTTTCCCCCTACCTGGGATTCATGCTCCAGAAATGAAAATACGTTTTCAGAGCCATGCCCTTCGGTTTGAATATTGCTCCGAGAATATTCACAAGGCTTGCAACGGCAGTTGTTCAACAACTACGCCTCAAAGGGGTTCAGGTGATGGCCTACCTGGACGACTGGCTGGTGTGGGCAGCATCCAAAGAAGAATGCTTGCAAGCCTCCAGAGAAGTGATCCAATTCCTAGAGTACCTAGGGTTCAAGATAAACCTGAAAAAGTCTCGGCTGTCTCCAGCTCAAAAGTTCCATTGGTTGGGAATCCACTGGGACTTACAGTCACATTGCCTCTCCTTGCCAAAGGCAAAGAGAAAGGAGATTGCAGGGGCCGTCAAAAATCTGCTTTGGTCCCGAAAGATTTCAAGAAGACAACAGGAGAGAGTGTTGGGGTCTCTCCAGTTTGCCTCTTTGACGGACCCACTTTTGAGAGCATAATTAAAAATGCCTCAGGGATCTGGAGAAAATACGCTTACAACGATCGAAGAGATCTACTAAGACCGTTACCAAATCGCCTACGATCGATTCTCAAGCCATGGTCGGAAACAAAGAACTTAAGAAGGAAAGTATCCTTGCAACCACCTCTTCCTACAGTCACCGTCCACACGGATGCTTCAAAGGAAGGATGGGGGAGGGGTCATTCTCATCTTCGGAAAGTGCAAGGAACTTGGTCTCCCCTGTTCAAGACCTTCCGCATCAACTATCTGGAAGCCATGGCAGTGTTTCTTTCCCTGAAGAAACTGAAACTTCGCCGCTCAATCCACATTCGCCTGGTCCTAGACAGTGAAGTGGTGATGAGATGCATAAATCGTCAAGGTTCAAGATCGCCTACGTTGAATCAGGTGATAATAGCCATCCTTCATCTGTCCAGGAAGATAAAATGGCACTTATCAGCAGTCCACCTTCAATATGACGGCGGACGCTCTATCCAGGTTTGACCCGATAGAGTCCGAATGGTCCCTAGACACAGGATCATTCTCCTTCATATTGAGCAAAGTCCCAGGATTGCAAGTAGATCTCTTTGCAACGAGCGACAACAAAAAGTTAGCCCAGTACGTAGCCCCGTACGAGGATCCTCTAGCGGAAGCGACGGACGCGATGTCTCTAGACTGGAACAGATGGTCCAGGATTTACCTGTTCCCACCAACCAACCTGTTGTTGAAAGCCCTCGACAAATTGAGATTCTTTTCGGGGAGGGCAGCGATAGTGGCCCACAAGTGGCCAGGTAGTGTCTGGTTTCCATTGATAACAGAACTACGCCTGAAGTTGATCCCGTTGCCGGAACCAGTTTTGACTCAGCTAGTACAGAAATCGACTGTCTACGCTTCATCAGAGAAAACCCAGAACCTTCATCTCATGATTTTCTCGCCTTAGCGGTAAAGAAAAGGTTTGGGATTTCCGAAGACAGCATTAATTTCTTAGTAGAGTATAAGTCAAAGTCAACAAGAAGACAATACGAATCTTCCTGGAAGAAATGGGTGGCCTTTGTTAAGGCGAAGAAACCTCAAGAGATTTCTACGGATTTCTGCCTGTCCTTTTTCATCCATCTTCACGGACAAGGGCTAGCGGCTAATATGACCACGACGTGTAAATCTGCCTTAGCTAGACCGATTCTATATGCCTTCCAAGTGGATTTTTCAAGTGAAATCTTCAACAAGATTCCGAAAGCCTGCGCAAAACTTCGGCCTACAGCCCCTCCAAAGCCTATTTCATGGTCTTTGGATAAGGTTCTTCATCTGGCCTCGACCTTGAACAATGAAGATTGCTTGCTGAAAGACTTGACTCAGAAAGTGATATTTTTATTTGCACAAGCCTCAGGAGCCAGAGTCAGTGAAATAGTGGCCCTCTTGAGGGATGATGCCCACATTCAGTTTACACCGAACGGAGAACTAAATCTCTTTCCGGAACCGACTATTCTCGCCAAGAATGGGCTACCCACTAAAAGATGGGGTCCCTGGAGAATCTGGCCTCTGAAGGAAGAAGCATCCCTCTATCCAGTGGAATGCCTAAAGGTCTATCTTCGTAGAACTTCACACTTTGGGGGAGGTCAGCTTTTTAGGGGAGAAACTTCGGGTTCGACGTTATCCTTGAAACAGATAAGGGCGAAAATCACTTACTTTATTCACAGAGCGGATCCTGACAGTACACCCGCAGGTCATGATCCGAGGAAGGTTGCCTCGTCTCTAACTTCTTTCAAACTATGTCGTTTGATAACCTACGTGCTTATACTGGTTGGAAGTCTTCCAGAGTTTTTTTTAAGCACTATGCGAAGCAATTGCAATAAATCAAATTTCATGTGGTGGCTGCAGGCAGTGTAATAAAGCATGTAGTTTGATTACTACGAAGGACAGTGCACTAATTAGAACTGTTAGTGAATGGGTGTGCATGATAGACTTAGGTATATCATGATGATTTTTAGTGTTGACATGAACATTATAAACTGTCTTCCATAGTTAAGTGAACTTGAAAGCATAATATTTTGACATGAGTGCCAGCATATTTATGCATAATGTCTTTTAGTAATAATATATATATGGAAATTTCCTAATTTCACGGAGTGGCATTGTTTTCTCTTTCAGATGAACTGACTGATTTTTATGCTGGATATTATGAAAATCACTGACCTCTCTTATCATGCAATAAGAACTTGTACCACGGTCCGACAAGGGTCGTAACAATACTGCATATATTTATACATAGGGGTAGGTATCTACATAAATGATATATATATATATATATATATATATATATATATATATATATATATATATATATATATATATATATATATATATATATATATATATATATATATATATATATATATATATATATATATATATATATATATATATATATATATATATATATATATATATATATATATATATATATATATTATATATATATATATATATATATATATATATATATATATATATATATATATATATATATATATATATATAGTTACGACCCTTGTCGGACCGTGGTGCAAGTTCTTATTGCATGATAAGAGAGGTCAGTGATTTTCATAATATCCAGCATAAAAATCAGTCAGTGGAAATCAAAACACTTGGGAAAACTTAACAATATTTATTCACAACAAATTTTAGAACTGCCAACCTTGTGACTACCTAACAATTTAACGACTTAACACTCAACAAATAACAATTAATAATTAAAAACTAATAACATGAACATTTAACCAATTAATAATTAACAATACTTTAACAGGAAACACCACACTCTCAACGAGAGAAAATAAAAAAAGCACTTAAAGACTAAACAAAACACTAAATGTTCTCACACTCTTAGAGGCTGGAGAAAAACACCCACAGCTCCAAACAAGGTAGCGACTCCACAGACACTCAGCTACCATAGGGAGTACAGCTCTTCTGGAATCGTCACCAAAGGTAGGGAAACGTAGCTTTAATCCAAAAAAAAAGGCAAATATTCTTTCTTACCTGGCAGCTGTCTCACTACTTGACACCACAGCTCCAAGGCTCCTGCAGCTGGTCAGGACACGGATGCGTCAACGGAGGAGTCTCTCCTGGGTCTACCTTGAAAGCTGGTATTCCAGCATCGGTGATACGAACCGCAGAAGAGAATCAACAGGCAATGCAAGACACCGCAGGTGGCAGAAATGCACCTGCAAAACGCTGTTGACCGTTGGTGTCGCAATCCTCTTAAAAGCTAACCCAACACAGCTGCTGAAGTAGTTCCTGGAAACCTTGAGCATGAAATGTTCACTTTAGCAAACGAGCTCCTCAAAAGCAAACTCCGGTGTCTCTTCCCACCAAGGACTCGAAAAACACAAAAAAGTAACACAACGTTAAACTAGACACTTACAAGCATAATTTATACACAAAATGAACTATGTACGATCGTGTGACACACGGTTGGTACATGGCTACCCCCATAAAAATGACATACTGTACATGTTAAATAGG
Source organism: Palaemon carinicauda (assembly GCF_036898095.1). NCBI lineage: Eukaryota > Metazoa > Arthropoda > Malacostraca > Decapoda > Palaemonidae > Palaemon > Palaemon carinicauda. The sequence continues at coordinate 8,923,742 of NC_090734.1, forward strand.
GTGCCCTGATCTAGATAAGCGAACTGTAGGTGGGTCATCTGGCAGGAGATAAGCAGGTTTTAGACGACCAATGAATACCCAGTCTTCTTTGTCATGAATTTTTGGTAGGAATGCTTTTGGATTGCGTCGGATCACAAGGAAAAGGCCCATGTAAGGGGGCGTTAGCCGTGGCTTGCTAGTGTCGTTGCAGAGTGCAAGTCTGTTGGTATATGATGCTTCGCTGGGGGCTTGTAAGTCTGGCGGCATGGAGTAAATTTTCTCACGACGTGACATATGCGCTACAGGTTGTCATCGGAGGTTGTAGAAGGAAAAAATTCTGCAGGGACAACCAACGGGTCGCCATAAACCATTTCAACGTCTCTTTAGGAGTGGTCCTTAGTCCCAGGAGGACCCAGGGAAGCTGAGTAAACCAGTGGGAATCCTTGCAGCAGGACATCAAAGCTGCTTTCAGGGTGCGATAAAAACGTTCAACCATTCCATTGGCAGCGGGGTTGTAGGCCGTTGTGTGATGTAGGGTGATGCCCAGGAGATTCGCTAATGATGTCCACAATTGAGAGGTGAAAGTGGTAACCCTGTCAGAAGTAATATGGTCAGGGATACCAAATCTTGCAATCCATCCTAAGAGTAAGGCAGATGTACATGAGGCGGACGTTGCAGTTTCCATGGGACTGGCTTTAGGCCAGAGAGTGGAGTGGTCGATGACAGTAAACAGGTAACGATGTCCTTGTGATGTGGGTAGGGGGCCTACAACGCCGATGTGAATGTATGCGAAACGACACTCAGGTTGAGGAAAGGTGCTCACTCCTGAATTGTGTGTCGATGTACTTTGGAAGTTTGGCAAGGAGTACAAACGAGGACCCAATCCTTAGCATCCTTAGAAATGCAGTGACAAATGAACTTCGTCTTCAGCAGCTGTGCAGTAGAACAGCACGAGGGTTGTGAAAGTCAGTGAATGAAATCAAACACCTGCCGTCGCATGGGAGCAGGAATCCAAGGTCACGGTCTACCAGTACTGCCGTCACAGAGGGGGGTGGTGTTGGAGTCTTCGAGGGGGAAGTCTTCCCAACGGAGGGATGTGCAGGATGTCCTACATGCTTGATGCTCTGGATCCTGTTGTTGGGCTTGAGCCAGGGCGTTGTAATCCAATCCCAGTTGAACGTCAGCCAACGTGTTTCTTGAAAGGACATCGGCAATAGGATTCATTTTCCTAGGGACGTATTGAAGGGTGCAATTGTATTCAGCCACGGCGGAGAGATGTCGGCGTTGACAGGCGGACCAGGCGTCAGACTGTGGAGTGAAGGCGTGCACCAGAGGCATGTGGTCTGTGCGAATGACGAAGGGCGTACCTTATAAGAAATGGAGAAAGTGACGGACAGCCAAGTGAACCGCCAGCGATTCGTGATCGAAGGTAGAATATCCTGATTCTGCCTTGGACATTTTTCTGCTGAAGAAGGCCAATGGACAGGGAGATCCATTGACCACCTGCTCGAGTATTGCACCAATAGCAACGTCGGTGACATCGGTGGAGAGAAGGAGGGGCATGTGGGATAGGAAAAGTGAGAGATGCAGCGGTTGATAGGGCCTTCTTTGTATTGCAGAAGGACGCTTCTTGAAGGGTACCCCACTTCAGGTCTTTTGGCTTGCCCTTGAGGGAGGCGTAGAGGGGAGCAAGAGTGGCGGCATTGGCTGGCAGAAAACAGTGATAATAGTTGATCATGCCCAAGAATTACTGCAGAGCTTTGACGGACAAGGGCGCGGGGAAGTCCTGAATGGCTGCTACCTTCTCAGGGAGGAGACGGACTCCTTCAGGAGTGATGCGGTGCCCTAAGAACAACACTTCGTTGGCGCCAAAGGTACACTTGTCGTATCAGACTACAAGGCCATTTTGTTGCAGGCGGTCGAGCACAGTGCGTAGGTAACGGAGGTGTTCCTCTTTTGAGGAGAACACAAGTATGTCATCCACATAACATACACAGAAAGGGAGGTCCCCTAAGATGCCATCCATGAGACGTTGAAACGTTGCCCCAGCATTACGAAGGCCAAAACAGGAGTAATTGAAGGTCTATGTACCAAACGGAGTGGTGATGGCAGTCTTGGGAATGTCTTCTGGGTTCATAGGCACCTGATAATACCCCTTCAGGAGGTCGAGTGTAGAGAAAACCTTTGCTTTGTGCAGGTAGGAGGTCACGTCGGCAATGTTTGGGAGGGGTATTTATCCGGTTCTCTTTGCATGTTCAGGCGCCTGTAATCCCCGCACGGACGGAGGGAGCTGTCTTTCTTCAGAATGATATGTAAGGATGACGACCATGGGCTGGAGGCCTTTGGCAAAGGCCCGTTTCCTCCATTTGGGTGAACGTCTGTTTGGCGGCTGCCAATCGTTCCGGTGCCAAACGTCTGAATTTTGCGAAGACTGGAGGTCCCGTCGTCTTGATATGGTGATAAATACCGTGCTTGGCAGGAACCGTGTGCGTTTGACAAAGTTCTGGACGGAAAATTTCCGGGTACGACGTGAGGAGGTGGGTGTAGGGATCCGTAGGTGCGCTAATGTGGAGAGCGAGGTTAGAGGGGGTGGGTTGAAGAGGTGTCGACAAGTACGAGTCTGCGTTGACCAATCGTCGGTGGGCGACATCGACCAGAGGGTGGAAATGAGAGAGGAAATCCGCACCAAGGATTGGCAATATGACGTCAGTAACAAGATACTTCCAATTGAATTTACCATTTCCGAACAATAATGTGAGGTTCTCGTAACCATAGGTGGGTATCGCAGATCCGGTGGCAGCTACTAAGTGGAAGTCGGCAGAAATAGACAGTCTACGTCGCGTCCTGAAGAGTTCCCTTGGCAAAAGAGAACGACAACCACCTATGTCTACCGAAAATCGCATGCCTGTTCCTGCATCATATAAAAAGAAAAGATTAGAAACACGGGAGGCCACCGCCACGAGCGATGGCCTACTTACACATTTTTTGGCCACTGACAATCCTTGGCATATTTATTCGTAATTTCCCGGAATCTGAAGTGGTAGTAGCAAAACTACGGCGGATGGGAGGTAGTAAGTGGCTTTGTCATCGCTTAGGCACGTCACGGGGTAGGCGTGTATGTCCTACGGCATTCACTTCAGCTTCGGTTGACGTTTAATAGGCGTCCTCTTCGTCAGGGGAGGAGGCGTTGATGGAGGTCTTGAAGTGGCTGTCCATAAGGGTGTCGGCTTTGGTCATCAAGTCCTGTATGGGTAAACTATCGACATCGGGTATGGCAGTGTGTATATGTCCGGGTAAACGGTGTATCCAAAGGGCAAGAAGTAGGTTCACCTCACGAGGAGAACCGTCAGCGGCAGATTGCAGGCGAGCGATACTGGTCATTTCCTTGAGGGCGAGCTCTTTGGTCCCCCAACGGTTGTTACGAGAGTTGAAAAAGCTTTGCTATACGTGCGGCTTGCAATGGCAAGTACTACTTCAGAAGGTATGCTTTGAGGGCGTCATACGCTATTGGAGTGTCTCCTTGTTCACAAAGCCAGCCGGATATTTATGGGAAGGTGTCCTCGATTATCGCCGCGAGAACATAATCTGCTTTGGTGGTTGAGCGAGTCACGCCCTTGATGCAAAACTGGACTTCTGTGGGCTGAAACCAAGCAAACACCTCTTTGATGGTGAATGATGAAAGTTTCAATGGGGGAGTCGCAGCAATAACTTCCGTAGAGTCCGCCATAGTACCAACGATGGAGGGGCAAAGGGGGTGGAAGGCGGGAAGAGCGAGTCAACTTCTGGGGTCACCAATGTAATGGGCTGAGAGAAGGTTGTGACTCAAAGACAGGATGAAAGCAACTGAGTGAGTTTATTATAGAACACTCGCCTTTATATACAAAAGCTCAGAGCAACAAGAAATTTCATGTTCAAAACAGACACTGTTACCAATGAGAAAAACAGACATGTTTATTCAGGTTATTTTTAGTGCGAGGGAAGAGCGAGGATACAAGCATAATATATACACAAAATGAACTATGTACGATCGTGTGACACACAGTTGGTACAATATATATATATATATATATATATATATATATATATATATATATATATATATATATATATATATATATATATATATATATATATATATATATATATATATATATATATATATATATATATATATATATATATATATATATATATATATATATATATATATATATATATATATATATATATTCCATTTCAAGAGTTTGCAAATCTTCTAGAAATATGTCTCAACATTCCATTCAAGACGCTGAGAATCCTCTTGAAAAATATCTAAACAGTTTATTACTGCAAATTTTTTTGAGAAACATAAAGCGATCCATTTTACGACACTACAAATCTTTTTGAGAAACATATAAAGAGATCCATTTCACGAGACTACAAATCTTTTTGAGAAACATATAACGCGATCCATTTCACGAGTCTACAAACCTGTTTGAGAAATATATAAAGCGATCCATTTGACGAGACTACAAATCTTTTTAAAAAAACCTCTAAACCGTTCCATTTCAGGAGACTGCAATTCTTTCTGAAAACCTTCTATAACGTTTATTTACAGGTGGCTGTAAATCATATTAGAAACAACATCTAAAACGTTTCATTTCAGGAAATGGATATTTTTTTTGACAAATAGCTAAAACGTTCAATTTCAAGAGACTAAATTTTAAAAACAAAATCTAATGTGTTCCATTCCTGGCGACTTTAAATCTATTTGAAAAACACATTAAACGTTCCATTTCAGAAGACGGTTAGAAAAAACAAAAAAATAAACATGTTCCAATTCAGGGGACTGCAAATATTTCTGTAATGCTTCTAAAAGGTTCCAGTTCAAGATACTGCAAATCTTTCTGAAAAAAAAACCTCCAAAATATTCCATTTCAAGACAAAATCTTGAAAAACGCCTAAACGTACCACTTCAAAAGTCTGAGAATCCTATTGAAATATGACTAAACTTTCCATTTTGAGAAATTGCAAATCTTTTTCAAAAACGTCTAAAACGTTCCATTTCAGGAGATTGCAAATCTTGTTGAAAAACGTCTAACCGTTCCATTTCAAGAGATTGAAAATGTCTAAACATTCCATTTTACGAGACTGCAAATCTTTTTTAAAACGTCTAAAACATCCCATTCCAGGAGACTGCAAATCTTCATAGAAAACATCTAAAATTTTCCATTTCAAGAAAATGCAAATCCTTTTGAAAAACCTCTAAACGTTCTATTCAGGTAACTTGAAAAAAAAAATAAAAAACGTCAAAAAAGTTTAATTTCAGGAGTCTTCAAATCTTTAAAAACGTCTAAAATGTTCCATTTTAAGGGACTGTAAATTTATTAGAAAAACGTCTTAACATTCCATTTCAATAGACTACAAATGGTTTTGAAAAGCGTCTAAATATTCCATTTAAAGATACTGAAAATCCTCATGAAAAATGTCTAAACATTCCGTTTCAAGAGACTATAAACGTATCTGAAAACACATCTAAAACATTCCATGACCGGAAATTGCAGATCTTTTTGAAAAAAAATTCTAAAGGTTCCAATTCAAGAGACTGCAAATCCTTTTTTAAAAAATCTGATCTTTCCATTTCAGGAAACTGCAAATCTTCTTAAGATATGTTTAAAACCTTCGATTTCACGAAACTGTAAACTTAAAAAAAAAAAAGGTCAAAGACATTCCATATCAAGAGACTGCAAATATTTTTGAAAAACGTCTAAAGGTTCCATTTCGGGATCCTAAAAATCTTTGTCAAAAACGTCTAAAACGACCCATTTCAGGAGACTGCAAATCTTTACGAAAAACGTCTACAATGTTCCATTTAGAGTCAGAAAATCTTTACGAAAAACGTCTACAATGTTCCATTTAGAGACTGCAAATCTTTAAGAAAAATGTCTTTCTACACACTGAAAATCATCTTGAAACACGTCTAAATGTCCCTTTTCAATAGAAAGCAAATATTTCCGGGAAGCCTCAAAACATTACGTTTCAAGAGACTGAATATCCTCTCGAAAAACATCTAAATGATCCATTTCTGAAGAATGTCAATCTCTTGAATTTTTTTTTAAATGCTTCATTTCATGATATTGCAGATTTTCTCGAAAAAGTCTAAACATTCTATTCAAAGAGATTAAAAATTCTCTTGAAAAATGTCAAATTGTTCCAATCCCAGGTACTGAAAATAAACTTGAAGCATTCAGTTTCAAGAGACTGCAAATCATTTTGAAAAAAGTTTAAAACATTCCATTTTAGGAGAACGCAAATATTTTGGAATAGAGTCTAAAATGTCCCATTTAAAGAGACTGCAAATCTGGAAAAACGTTTAAAAGTTCCATTTCAAGAGACTCAAAATATTAGAAGAAAAAACCTCTTAAACATTCCATTTCAGGAGACTGCGAATCTTTATGAAAGAAAAAAACGTAAAAAAAAATTCATTTCAAGAGAATGCAAATCATGAAGAACGTCTGAAAAGTCCATTTTATGAAGCTACAAAGCTTTTTGAAATACGTCTAAAATGTTCCATTTCCAGAGACTGCAAATCTCCTTGAACCTTTGTAAACATTCCCTTTCAAGGGACTGAAAATCCTCTTGAAATACGTCTAAAACGTGCCATTTCAAGACACTGCAAATCTTTTTGAAAAACGTCTCAATTGTTCCATTTCAAAAGACTGCAAATCTTTTTGAAAAACGCCTTAAATGTTCCCATTTAAGCGACTGAGAATCCTCTTGAAACAAATCTAAACACTGCATTTCAAAAGACTGAAAATCCTCTTGATATACGTATAAACGTTCCATTTCAAGAGATTTAAAATCTTGAAAAAACGTCAAAACGTTCCATTTCAAGAGACGAAAAATCCTCTTCAAACACATCTAAAATATCTTTTTCATGAGACTGAAAATCCTTTTGATTCACGTCTATACTTTCTATTTCAAGAAACTGAAAATCCCCTAGAAAAAAAAAACGTCAAAATGTTCCATTTCAAGAGCCTGGAAATCCTCTTAAAAATTTCTATACATTCCAAATCTTGAAAAAGCCTAAACATCCTCCAAATGGTTGAAAATGATCCTGTACTCTTAATAGAGCTATCAACACTCGAAATCATCTCCATACTTACCTCTATGTAAACGATAGTACTGAACAATCTGGGAAGATCTGATTTCAAAGAAAGGTCGGAACTATAAAAAATCTTAAGACATACACAAAGAAGCACCTGAACGACGGTGCTAGATAACAATGGTCAGATTAGGTATTAGGAATTTTAAAAGAATGCATTTATTTTGTCCGACAAACCAAAACGAGAGTCAGCAGCTGATCCCGAGTTTAGAGGTGTTTTCGAAATATACGATATTGAGTGATATTTACTACTAAGAATTTAAATGTGAGAATCAATAAAGCCTTTAATGAAGGCAATAAAATGTAATGATAGCGATCTAAATGTTCCATTACAGTATACGCTAATTCATTAGTACCAAAGATATTTCACGTTCTCTGATACGACGAATGAATTTCGTGGAATGCAGGTCGTCTTCATCGCTATTTCCATCTTTCCTGAAATATTTTTCGAGTCTTCAAGAAATTAGAAATAAAAATAGAGGTATATCTCAAGTCTCTTGTTCACATTGGAATAATCTCCTCCTTTCTCTCTCTCTCTCTCTCTCTCTCTCTCTCTCTCTCTCTCTCTCTCTCTCTCTCTCTCTCATCACTTAGGAAATGAATCTCGAAATTATAAAGATACACTATTTCCTGACTATCTCTTTTTTAAATCTTAACGGAATAAATTAAACATTAACATTCAAAAAGATTTTATGATTCATTAATAGTTTAACTACATATTTTGTTACGAATGAATTATGAAAATCCCCTTTCTTATTATACTCTTCATTATCGAGATATGAAATTGATTTGAACATGTGCAGCCTTTGACAGAATGAGTTCTATGATTTAAATAAAATCAATTCTATTTTTTTTGTCAACATAACGAACATACAAAATGTACATTTATCCGGAGGAATTATCTTCCAATTAATCAAAAGTACCTATAAATACCATATAAATGTTTAACCAAATTGTACTACACGTCTTTATACACGCTTGTGCAATGTAACTTTGTTTTTTTTTTTCATATCTCGGTCTTCCGGCATTGATAACAGAACGTGTTTAAGCTTTCCTTTTCATGGATTAGTCTGTTGAATGGTTTTGGGCATTCCTGCTCGAAACTGCTTGTATATAAACTCGTTATCTGTTGAATAAAGATAACTTACAGTCACCTCGCCTCTCTATTACCAATGTCACACCAAAAAAAACAATCAAAGACGCATTATGCTTTTTCATAGGTCATCCATTAACTTTCGAGGATTAAATGGAATATATATTTGCTCATATTTTATGAGCTACTGGCAATTCTTATCCTTCCGTGCAGTAAGGAGTGTTAATAACCAATCCTCATTGATTTTATAGTGTGGGTTCTGCCCCCTCTCCAATCTTTTAATCCTTTGTACCTCACGTGTTTCATACACGCTAGTACTCCTAACAGTTTTTATTTTTTATCTAATCACTTGCTCTTATGGTGATCCCCGATGACATTTTCCTGGTAATCTCCGAGCAGTACTCGCCATCGCCAACCACCCGCACGACCAAAGTTTTTCAGATCTCTCAATAATCATTGGGGGACCAAAAGGTATCGCTCACCCTAAAGAAAGTGACACGTATCGCTTGCCTGTAACCTGCCACAGACGGCTCTCATCGTAAGTTGAACCTACTCCATGCCCTTTATGTACCATGCTTACCCGATACTGTGCACGCTGACGTACGCCGTGGATACCAGCTCCCATGCGCCGACAGTTGTTTAATTTCATTCATGGCCAATCACATCCCTTGCACCAATCTACTGCACAGCAATTGAAGACCAAGTACATTTGGCAAGGCATTAATAAGAATGCTAAGGATTGGGTTCGCGCTCGTACTTCATTCCAAACTTCAATAGTGCACCGGCACATGGATTCAGAAGTGGGCACCTTTCATCAATTACAGTGTCCCTTTGCCCACATTCAATTCGAGGTTATTGGGCCCCCTAACCACATCACAAGGACATTGTTACCTCTTTACTGTCATCGACTGCTCCATATACTGGCCTGAAGCCATTTCTCATGTACATCTGCCTAACCCTCAGGGTGGATAATGATATTTGATATCCGTGAGCATATTACTTTTGACAGGGGTACCAATTTTACCTCTCAATATTGAACATCATTGGCGAATCCCCTGGAAATCACTCTACATCAGATAACTGCCAACAATCTTGCTTACAACGGAATGGCTAAACCTTTTCATCGCACCATCAAAGTAGCTTGATTGTCCTGCTGTAAGGACTCCAACTGTTTTACCCAGCTTCCCTGGGTCCCCTGGAGACTATGGACCACTCTGAAAGACACCCTGGATTTCTCGGCACATGAATTAGTACATGGCTAACCGTTGATCATCGCTGCTAAAATGATTCTGTCAGCGATCTTTTCTAACAATCTCCAGTGCCTATGTAATATTGTGGGAAAATTTACTCCAGGCCAACAGACTTACTAGCACCCAGCAAAACAACACATACCTACAGATTTAC
>NC_090734.1:8953361-8963361 GCF_036898095.1 Palaemon carinicauda
GTCATCGATTTAGATGTCAGTTGAACATAGGAATATACTACGCTCTAAGGAAATACACCATGTAACACCTTTACTGCGCGTTGAGGTTTTGTGTTTAGCGCCATCCACCACCTCTGCCAGCTCTCCCTCCACTAACTACATTGTTACCCATCGTGCAGTAAGGGTGTGACAGTGTGCACTTCCGCAGAGAGAGGTGTGGCAGGAGATATTGCGTGCAACTGTACATGTCACTGAACTAATGTGACATCTGAAAATCCACAATGTTGCATGTTAATATCACTGCTAGAGAAAAACGAACCTTTATCACAATTCCCCTAGAAAATAGAATAAGTAATAAAATTATTTTATGGATAGTACTGTAGGATAGGAAATAGCATAGTCTTTTAGTTAGGGAAATGATAATCTTGCTTCGTATTATGCCGTTCTTACCAGATGTTTCCTTGGTTCTTCCTAATTTGTACCAAAATTCATGATGCTAACTGAGTACCTTGGGACCCATTGTACCGCACGTGTTACATTCAAGTTCATACACGGTAATGCTATTGCTTTTTTTATCTCTCGCTTTCTCACGCAATGATATTGGAAAAACTTGTTTAAGCTTGAATTGAATTTTTGTGATATCGTTGCTCTCAACTGTTTGTATATAAGCTCATTACCCAGTGGAATAAAGTCACTTATATTCACCTCCTTCTCTATTAGTACCTAACAGCCCCCTTGCAACACCATACAAAAGGAAAACACTCGCTATAAATATGAAGACTTTTATGCAAGATTAATTCATGGAATCTTTTCGAAATTGATGTAAACAATTGGATATAAATCATATTTTGAAAACGAAAACTTTATCAATTCAAACTTATAGTACCTATAGTACAAGTACCAGAGTTCATGACACCAACTAGATATTATGGATTCCTCATATAAAGAAAATATCGATTTTACTTGAAATTGCTAAGTATTTTTAAGTAAAATTAATTAAGGGAAAATTTTTGCTATAGCTGTAAACATTTTGTATTTAAATCATATTTGGATAATGCAAACTCAATTAATCCAAACTATAAGCATAACCTTTATTTTAAAAGATTATATATCATACATGTGTTATAAGGAAAAGTTAAACATTAAGAATACCAGTTATGCCATATTGAAATACGTTGAGAAAATGAATAATTCACTGAAGAGGCTTATGATGGTAATAGTTATAGATTCCTTGTATTCGAAGTATATATCTAGAACAGAATAAAAAAAAAAAAAAAAAAAAAAAACCTTGTCTTCTGCCTCCCTTTTTGCAAATGTCAGAAAATATCTGCATTTTTCTACTTTCATACTATTTACGAATTGATAGAATTCCCTGAGATTTTAACCAAAATTTTCGTTTCACATCTTGTGTTGAAAATCCATTTTTATATTTCTTTTGTTTTTTTTTTCTAAATGATAACCGAAATTGTTATTTGATATTCAACTCATGAAAGCAAACAGTGGAGTAATATATAAAATATATTCTGTTATTTTGCTTTTCTTTCTCATAATAGAAATAATTTTGTGATGTTTAAGTTATAAAATAAATTTGAAAATACAGAATAGAACATTATTTTCATTAATTATTTATTATATGGGATTTTCATTTTTCCTAAATGTGGATTGTAAGAGTTTTGTTTGGAAAAAGAATAAGAGGTCTAATATGGACCACTGAACTAGTCCCAAATGTTAGGATTTTCTATGATATATAATTGCGAAAAATAATCTTTATTAAATTGGAAATTATTTGAATACCACGGTAAAAAAAAATAGATTAACAAACTTGTATGTAATTAAAAAGAAAGAAAAATCCCCAATGATCAATGCAATCGTAGAAATCAAAGAGATATATGCTTTAATGAAAATAAAATATTATCAAAATAATGTATACCAAAGGAGGAAATGATTAATTGCAAGATGACAATATAAAAAAAATGAAAAAAAAAATGTTCATGAAAATAATATAAACTCAGGAGAAAACAATTAACTTCAAGAAGGTTAGATCAACTAATTTCACGGTCCTTCAATACTCATAAAAATCTTTTCTAATTCAAACTTTTCATGGCAACTGACATTTTTATCAATCATTGCTTTCTTTCCTTTTCAGATCAAAATTGATGTCTCTCTCCAATGATTAATTCTATAATTTTTTTCTCTGTCTTCACATTAATCTCGTTAATTAATTAACTTTTTCTTAGTACACCTAACTGGGTTTAAACATTGCTTTTTTATGTCACAAATTGTTAAATATTTGCTTTCTATTGCTTTCCAATAAACATAAAATCATTGTGTATACCTTTTAATCAAGTTATGTGTAGGTCATGATTATGCACTGAATCATATTTCATTAGACTGTTTATTTTTCTTAGATATGACCGTGAATATATATATATATATATATATATATATATCTATATATATATATATATATATATATATGTATATATTGTACCAACCGTGTTTCACACAATTGTACATAATTCCTTTTGTATATATTATGCTTGTATCTTCGCTCTTCCCTCGCACTAAAACGAACATGAAAATTCATGTCTGGTTTTTCCTCTGTGATATTGTCTGTCTTGTGAACTTGTCATGTCCTGTTGCCTTGAGGTTTTGTATATAAGGAGAGTGTTCCATAACAATATAACTCAGTCGTTTCCAATCTGCCTTTGAGTTCACACTCTTACTCGGCGCCGTCACATTGGTGACCCCGGAAGTCGACTCGCTCCCACTGCCTTCCACCCCAACCTCCCTCGCCCCTCCATCGTTGGTACTATGACGGAGACTACATCAATTGCCGCCGCGGGCGCCCTATTGAAACTTTCACCGTTCGCCACCGGAGAGGCGTTTGCTTGGTGTCAACGTGCAGAAGTCCACTTTCGTATCAGGGGCGTGACTCGCTCAACTACCAAAGCGGATTATGTTCTCGTGGCGATACCCGAGGGCACCTTCCCAGAAATATCCGACTGGCTTTGTGAACAAGGAGACACCCCAATAGCGTATGACGCCCTCAAATCATATCTTCTGCAGCAGTACTCGCCGTCGCCAGCCGCCGTATAGCAAAGCTTTTTCAGCTCTCGCAACAACCGTTGGGGGACCAAAGGGCTACGCTTGCCCTCAGGGAAATAACCAGTATCGCTCGTCTTCAATCTGCCGCAGACGGCTCTCCTCGTGAGGAGAACCTACTCCGTGCCCTTTGGATACGCCGTTTACCTGAACCTGTACGCGCTGCCATACCAGATGTCGATAGTTTATCCATAAAGGACTTGATGACCAAAGCCGACGCCCTTATGGACAGCCACTTCAAGACCTCCATCAACGCCTCCATCCCAGACGACAAGGATGCCTATACAACGTCAACCGAAGCTGACATGAATTCCGTAGGACATACATGCCTACCACGTGATGTGCCAAAACGGCAGCACAGCCGCCCCCCACCCACCAATCGCTCGCGCCCCAACGAACGACTTCTACAGCCACTTACTACCTCCCATCCGCCGCAGTTTTGCTACTACCACTTCCGCTTCGGGGCAACCGCGAAGAAATGTGCCAAAGATTGTCAGTGGCCAAAAAACGTGTAAGCAGGCCATCGCTTGTGGCGGTGGCCTCCCATGTTTCTAATCTGTTCTTTTTACAGGATGCAGGAACGGGCGTGCGATTTTTGGTAGACACGGGTGCTTGTCGTTCTCTTTTGCCAAGGAAAGTCTTCAAGGCACAACGCAGTCTGTCTACATCTAACGACGTCCGCTTGGTACCTGCCAACGGATCTGCGATACCCACCTACGGTTACGAGAACCTCACATTATCGTTCGGAAACGGTAAATTCAATTGGAAGTTTCTCGTTGCTGACGTCACAATGCCAATCCTCGGTGCGGATTTCCTCTCTCATTTCCACCTTCTGATCGATGTCGCCCACCGACGATTGGTCAACGCAGAATCGTACTTGTCAACACCTCTTCAACCCGCCCCCTCTAACCTCGCTCTCCACATCAGCGCACCCACGGATGCCTACGCCCACCTCCTCACGTCGTACCCGGAAGTTTTCTGTCCAGAACTTCGCCAAACGCCCACGGTTCCTGCCAAGCACGGTATTTATCACCATATCAAGACGACGGGAGCCCCAGTCTTCGCAAAATTCAGACGTCTGGCACTGGAACGATTGGCAGCCGCCAAACAGACGTTCGGCGAACTGGAGAAAATGGGCCTTTGCCAAAAGGCCTCCAGCCCATGGTCGTCACCCTTACACATCGTTCTGAAGAAAGACGGCTCCCTCCGTCCGTGCGGGGATTACAGGCGCCTGAACATGCAAACAGAACCGGATCACTACCCCCTCCCAAACATTGCCGACGTAACCTCCTACCTGCACGAAGCGAAGGTTTTCTCTACGCTCGACCTCTTGAAGGGATATTATCAGGTGCCTATGAACCCAGAAGACATCCCCAAGACCGCCATCACCACTCTGTTTGGCATATACACCTTCAATTACTCCTGTTTTGGCCTTCATAATGCTGGGGCAACGTTTCAACGTCTCATGGATGGCATCTTAGGGGACCTCCCTTTCTGTGTATGTTATGTGGATGACATACTTGTGTTCTCCTCCTCAAAAGAGGAACACCTCCGTCACCTGCGCATCGTGCTCGACCGCCTGCAACAAAACGGCCTTGTAGTCCGGTACGACAAGTGTACCTTTGGCGCCAACGAAGTGTCCTTCTTAATGCACCGTATCACTCCTGAAGGAGTCCATCCCCTCCCTGAGAAGGTAGCAGCCGTTCAGAATTTCCCCGCGCCCTCGACCGTCAAAGCTCTGCATGAATTCTTGGGCATGATCAACTATTATCACCGTTTTCTGCCAGCCATTGCGCCACTCTTGCTCCCCTCTACACCTCCCTCAAGGGCAAGCAAAAGGACCTGAAGTGGGGTCCCCTTCAAGAAGCAGCCTTCTGCAATGCAAAGAAGGCCCTATCAACTGCTGCGGCTCTCACTTTTCCTATCCCACACGCCCCTCTCCTTCTTCCACCGATGCCAGCGACATCGCTATTGGTGCAGTACTCGAGCAGGTGGTCAAAGGCTCGCCCCGCCCATTGCCCTTCTTCAGCAGAAAACTGTCCAAGGCAGAATCAGGTTATTCTACCTTCGATCGAGAATTGCTGGCGGTGCACTTGGCTGTCCGTCACTTTCGCCATTTCTTAGAAGGTGCGCCCTTCGTCATTCGCACAGACCACATTCCTCTGGTGCACGCCTTCACTCGACAGTCTGACGCCTAGTCCGCCCGTCACTGCCGACATCTCTCCTCCGTGGCTGAATACAATTGCACCCTCCAATACGTCCCTGGGAAAATGAATCCCATTGCCGATGCCCTGTCAAGAAACACGTTGGCTGCCGTTTAACTGGGATTGGATTACAACGCCCTGGCTAAAGCCCAACGACAGGATCCAGAGTATCAAGCTTGTAGGACATCCTGCACGTCCCTCCGTTGGGAGGATTTTCCCCTCGAAGACTCCAACACCACCCTCCTTTGTGACGTCAGTACTGGTAGACCGCGACCTTGGATTCCTACTCCCATGCGCCGACAGGTGTTTGATCTCATCCACTGCCTTTCACATCCCTCGTGCCATTCTACTGCACAGCTGCTGAAGGCAAAGTTCATTTGGCACGGCATTTCTAAGGATGCTAAGGATTGGGTCTGTGCCTGTACTTCTTGCCAAACTTCCAAAGTACATCAACACACGGATTCAGGAGTGGGCACCTTTCCTCAACCTTAGCGTCGTTTCGCACACATTCACGTGGACGTTGTAGGCCCCCTACCCACATCACAAGGACATCGTTACCTGTTTACCGTCATCGACCGCTCCACTCGTTGGCCTGAAGCCATTCCCATGGAAACTGCAACGTCCGCCTCATGTACATCTGCCTTACTCTCTGGATGGATTTCAAGATTCGGTATCCCTGAGCATATTACTTCTGACAGGGGAACCACTTTCACCTCTCAATTATGGACGTCATTAGCGAATCTCCTGGGCATCACCCTACATCAGACAACGGCCTACAACCCCGCTGCCAATGGAATGGTTGAACGTTTTCATTGCACCCTCAAAGCAGCTTTGATGTCCCGCTGCAAGGATTGCAACTGGTTTACTCAGCTTCCCTGGGTCCTCCTGGGACTAAGGACCACTCCTAAAGACGCCCTCGACGTCTCGGCAGCCGAAATGGTGTATGGCGACCCGTTGGTCGTCACTGCCGAATTTTTTCCTTTTACAACCTCCTCCGACGATCTCCAGCGCATACGTCACGTCTTGGGAAAATTTACTCCGTGCCGCCACACTTACAAGCCCCAGCGAAGCATCACATACCAACGGACTTGCCCTCTGCAACGCACGTCTTCCTGTGCAACGACACCAGCAAGCCACCACTAACACCCCCTTACAAGGCCCTTTCCTTGTGATCCGACGCAGTCCGAAAGCATTCCTCCTAAACATTCGGGCAAAGAAGACTGGGTCTCCATTGATTGACTAAAACCTGCTTATCTTCTGCCAGATGACCCGCCTACAGTTCGCCTCTCTAGATCAGGGCGCCCTATTTAACATGTACAGTATATCATTTTTAGGGGGGAGCCATATACGAAACCGTGTTTCACACAATTGTACATAATTCCTTTTGTATATATTATGCTTGTATCTTCGCTCTTCCCTCGCACTAAAACGAACATGAAAATTCATGTCTGGTTTTTCCTCTGTGATATTGTCTGTCTTGTGAACTTGTCATGTCCTATTGCCTTGAGGTTTTGTATATAAGGAGAGTGTTCCACAACAATATAACTCAGTCTTTTCCAATCTGCCTTTGAGTTCACACCGTTACTCGGCGCCGTCATAATATATATATATATATATATATATATTTGTCGATTATATATATATATATATATATATTTGACGATGATATATATATATATATATATATATGTATATATATATATATATATATATTTGACGATGATATATATATATATATATATGCCAGTGTGTATAATTACATTTATTTACTCTCTCTCTCTCTCTCTCTCTCTCTCTCTCTCTCTATGTGATTTTAGAGCTCATTTAAATGTTAATATCAGGTTTTGGGATAAACTATCGTTGTAAAATGACTCGACCAAGAGAGAACTTTATCTGCCTGCTTGCATCATAAGGTTCCAATACTCAGGCTACTCACAGGACAAGAACCGAATCCGCTTAATTTGTTCAGACTACTGTTGGTCTTCACGAAGGTTGGTGATATCTGATGACAGTTAGATGTAATGTTATTAGGTGAGTTATATGATAACGCAGGGCATCTCTCTCTCTCTCTCTCTCTCTCTCTCTCTCTCTCTCTCTGTTTTTAGGATATTTTATCATGTGTGGTATTTGTATTCTGTCCCTCAAATGGTCTTTGCTTCGCCATGGCTGCTTTGCGTTAAATAAACCTTATCTCATTCTGTTTTAGCAAGTTGTACATATATATATATATATATATATATGTATATACACACACACACACACACACACACATATATATATATATATATATATAAAACGAAAGTAAAATCAATTTCCAAATTCATTGAGTCCTAACATTACTTCTCCATTCCTAATGTTTTCTTTTTAAATTACTAACATCAAAAATTTCAAAATTTAAATCATACATTATCAAATACGTCAACGAAATAAATGAAATGTTCTACGAATCAAATAGCACAAAATAAACAAATTAATTCTCAGTCATAAACTAAATAAATAAAGAAATCAGCAAAACCACAAATTACGAAACAATAACACAAACAATTGTCAAATGGAGAAACTTGGAAAAGAAGACCAAATAATTACCTATGATTTATATCACAGCCCTCAAATGGTCTTTGCTCCGCTGCGTGTGGAGATGAGCAAAGACTGCCTACTTTTTTTTATGACGTCAGACACGGCCCTTGGCTTGATAATATCCTAGTGCAATTCCCCGTTGAGTTTGTGAATATGCTACACGTTTACCACCCAGTCAGCATAGAAAAATCATGGGTGCATGAAAAACTCTGTTTGTATTTATTACAAAAGAAAAAATTAACATTTTAAAAGCTGAAAAATATAATCAAAACGTCGATAAGGAATCTATATCGAATAAAAAAAGGTTATCAAAAAGAGATACCGAAATTAGTTCCACTCTCAAACAAATAACAAAAAATAACGTTGACGTCATAAGTCCCATATGATGGATTGGCAAACTTTTTTTTTTTTTTATGAAAATTAGGAACAAGATTTATAAAACATAAAAGAGAATAACTGAAAAAATTAAACAATCACTGCAGCATTATATTGTTTTTTTTTTTTTTTTTTTTTTCTAATGGAGTAATCGTTGAAATTTAGTATTCTAAAATCATTGCATGTTCACAAAAAAAAAAAAAATCAAGGAAATATTGGAACAAAATCGTTTTTACATTTTGGATGAATATGAGGAAGAAAAACTAATTTTTATTAATCCATTTTTTATGGAAACTCATACTCTAGAAATAGTTCTCAGAAAAAATGCTACAATCAAATGTAAAAATGGAAGAGATTCATAAAACTACTTGACTTATTTTCTAAAAACAAATGAAATGATTTTTTTTTAATTTCATAGAAAGAACCTGTTAGGTATGTTATCAAGTATCATTTATGGTCGATCATATACATACGGCAAAAAATATTTTCAACACTCAAATAACTTTTCTTTATAGTTTCATAGTTTAAATAAAATTATTTATTAATAAATAAATTATTTTCCCCGTATCTTATCTCTTGTATCTGCCATTTCTTTCAAAATTTCACATAAAATTTTACACACCCTATTAAGTATATCATATCTCTATCTTTTGCCTAATGTTTATAAAACTGAAATCGGAACACTTTGAGAAGAATGAAATACTAAAAATTCATTCTCTCTGTGACCTCCGGTTCGTAAGTAAAAACAAGAGGAGCTGAATAACCTATCCTCTCTCTCTCTCTCTCTCTCTCTCTCTCTCTCTCTCTCTCTCTCTCTTTGGAATATATGTAGAGCAATGATTAATCTATCTCAATAACTCTTACGAAACCTTCCTCTCCCATATCATCTCTCTTTATGTCTAATAGAGGTAAAAAGCATTACAGATAACTAGAATTGACCACTCTCTCTCTCTCTCTCTCTCTCTCTCTCTCTCTCTCTCTCTCTATATATATATATATATATATGTATATATATATATATATATATATATATATCCCTGACCAACCAGTTACGAATTTAGATATAAACATTAAATCTAACTAAAAAGGAAGAGATGGACTGTCAGTTGTCAGGTATATTCCCGATTTCTCATAACTCTTTAATAATAGATTATATTTTGACCAAAGTATGCTACTTGAGAGAGAGAGAGAGAGAGAGAGAGAGAGAGAGAGAGAGAGAGAGAGAGAGAGAGAGAGTACACACATTCATTAATTTTTGTCTTAACCATATTGTATTATAATTTGAATTCAGCTGAAGATATTCAGGAATATTGGGAAATTGGTTGTATTCCTTATACAAAAACCTTCCTACTTATTGAATGAGGCTTCAAGGTTGTTTCCTCAGTATGATTCCAAAATGGAATATTCCGAAAGATTTGAAAGCAAATGTTAGCTGCATAATATTTCATAATTCATTTTGTACGTTTGAAAGAGTTGAGTCATGTGTAGCGATTCTAATTATATTCTAATGTGTAATGATTTTAATTATGTTATGCAATGCAAAACCAGTAATTTTTTTTAAAGTTTAAAGACCACTCATGAATGGCAGAGGCAAGGGACAGTGATATTGCCCTAGTAAGCAGGATAATGCCCTAGAGATTGAACATATACACATATGATTAGCGACCAAGACTCATCTCCACCCAAGCTAGGAGGAAGGAGGTCCAGGCAATGGCTGCTGATGACTCAACAGGTAGACCTATAGTCATCCTCAGACCTCC
>NC_090734.1:8978361-8996598 GCF_036898095.1 Palaemon carinicauda
GGAGGTCCCCTATGATGCCATCCATGAGACGTTGAAACGTGGCCCCAGCATTACGAAGGCCAAAACAGGAGTAATTGAAGGTGTATTTACCAAACGGAGTGGTGATGGCAGTCTTGGGGATGTCTTCAGAGTTCATAGGCACCTGATAATACCCCTTCAGGAGGTCGAGCGTAGAGAAAACCTTTGCTTTGTGCATGTAGGAGGTCACGTCGGCAATGTTTGGGAGGGGGTAGTTATCCGGTTCTGTTTGCATGTTCAGGCGCCTGTAATTCCCGCTCGGACGGAGGGAGCTGTCTTTCCTTAGAACGATGTGTAAGGATGACGACCATGGGCTGGAGGCCTTTGGCAAAGACCCATTTCCTACATTTCGGCGAAGGTCTGTTTGGCGGCTGCCAATCTTTCCGTTGCCAGACGTCTGAATTTTGCGAAGACTGGGGCTCCCGTCGTCTTGATATGGTGATAAATACCGTGCTTGGCAGGAACCGTGTGCGTTTGGCGAAGTTCTGGACGGAAAACTTCCGGGTACGACGTGAGGAGGTGGGCGTAGGCGTCCGTAGGTGCGCTAATGTAGAGAGCGAGGTTAGAGAGGGTGGGTTGAAGAGGTGTCGACAAGTACGAGTCTGCGTTGACCAATCGTCGGTGGGCGACATCGACCAGAAGGTGGAAATTAGAGAGGAAATCCGCACCGAGGATTGGCAATGTGACGTCAGCAACGAGATACTTCCAATTGAATTTACCATTTCTGAACAATAATGTGAGGTTCTTGTAACCTTAGGTGGGTATCGCAGATCCGTTGGTAGCTACCAAGCAGACATCGGCAGATGTAGACAGACTACGTCATGTCTTGAAGAGTTTCCTTGGCAAAAGAGAACGACAAGCACCCGTGTGTACCAAAAATCGCACGCCCGTTCCTGCATCATGTAAAAAGAAAAGATTAGAAACACGGGAGGCCACCGCCACGAGCGAGGGCCTACTTACACGTTTTTTGGCCACTGACAATCCTCGGCACATTTCTTCGCAGTTGCCCCGAATCTAAAGTGGTAGTAGCTAAAACTGCGGTGGATGTGAGGTAGTAAGTGGCTGTAGAAGTTGTTTGTTGGGGCGTGAGCGATTGGTGGGTGGTAGGCGGCTTTGTCGCTGCTTTGGCACGTCACGGTTTAGGCGTGTATGTCCTACGGCATTCATGTCAACTTCAGTTGACGTTGAATAGGCATCCTCTTCGTCAGGGGTGGAGGCGTTGATGGAGGTCTTGAAGTGGCTGTACATAAGGGCGTCGGCTTTGGTCATCAAGTCCTTTAAGGGTAAACTATCGACATCGGGTATGGCAGCGGGTATAGGTCCGGGTAAACAGCGTATTCAAAGGGCATGAAGTAGGTTCACCTCACGAGGAGAGCTGTCTATGGTAGGTTGAAGGCGAGCGATACTGGTCATTTCTCTGAGGGCAAGCGAAGGCCTTTCATCCCCCAACGGTTGTTGCGAGAGCTGAAAAAGCTTTGCTACACGGGCGGCTGGCGACGGCGCGTACTACTGCAGAAGGTATGTTTTGAGGGCATCATACGCTATTGGGGTGTCTCCTTGTTCACAGCCAGTCGGATATTTCCGGGAAGGTGTCCTTGGGTATCGCCGCAAGAACATAATCTGCTTTGGTGGTTGAGCGAGTCACGCCCTTGATGCGAAACTGGACTTCTGCGCGCTGAAACCAAGCAAACGCCTCTGCGGTGGCGAACGGCGAAAGTTTCAATGGAGCAGCCACAGCGCCAACTTCTATAGAGTCTCTCATAGTACCAACGATGGAGGGGCGAGTGGGATTGGGGGTGGAAGGCGGTGGGAGCGAGTCGACTTCCGGGGTCACCAATGTGACAAGCCGAGAGAAGGTTGTGAACTCAAAGGCAGTGTGAAAGCAACTGAGTTGATTTATTATAGAACACTCTCCTTTATATACAAAACCTCAAGGCAACAGGAAATTACATGTTCGAGAAACAGACAATGTTACATAGGAGAAACGCAGACATGTTTATTCTGGTTCTTTTTAGTGCGAGGGAAGAGCGAAGATACAAGCATAATATATCCAAAATTAATTATGTACGATCGTGTGACACATGGTTGGTACAATGTTATATAAAACAATGGATTTTTTCAATAAGAATATTAAAATAGTAAAAGAAAACTTTATTCTCTGGAACCAACGACTGTAGTGCAATTGTTTGACGAAACATTTCTAATGATAGATGGTATAAATTTTAAAACTGGAGATGCTTTGTAACCTGAAATAATTGTTCTAAGTAACAAGTCATATTGAAAAAGTTGATATAGAAGAAAAGTTCAAATATACAATTAAATATATTTCATACTGATTAGTTTTAGCCTTCATGAACTTAATCCTTCATTATACTGTATTATGATTTTTTTTTTTTTTGCTGTATGTTTATGATGTATTTTATATTCATCCTTATATTATCTTTGAAACTCATTTTAAATTTTCTTCCTTCATATATTTTAGTATTTTACTGTATCTTATTTTAAGTTTACTGTGAATCAAATCGTTATGTTGTATTCGCACTAAATGTACAACTTTCTCGATAATAAACCATTGATTATTATTATTATTATTATCATTATTATTATTATTATTATTATTATTATTATTATTATCATTATTATTATTATTATTATTATTATTATTATTATTATTATTTATTATTGTCGCTGTTTTTATTATTATTATTATTATTATTATTATTATTATTATTATTATTATTATTATTATTATTATTATTGTCGCTGTTTTTATTATTATTATTATTATTATTATTATTATTATTATTATCATTATTCTATACCCCCTTGATTGTCCCTATTCTGCCAATGGTTATGAAAGCAACACTGGCTTGAGTACAACAAAGTATTATTGAAGTTTGGTGTTTTTCAAGGTTCAGCCAGTTACTGCATTTATGATGGGTTCTAGCCAAACCCCGAGAAGCTTAATTTCACTTATCTAGAGATTAACAGCATAACAAACGTTTGTGCCTGTATATCGTTCGCTGGTAACCCATCCAAACACTGAGCATACCGAGAGTTGCTTGACCTCGCTTATCCTAGCACTCGATTTTTTATAGTTTCTTGTTATTTCAACCTTCATTTTAAAACTTTCTCTATCCCATGTTAATCGTTGTTGGTGACCCATCCAAATACTGAACATACCCAGTATTATATGACCTCACATATCCTTTGTCTCGCTTTCCCTATTGCTTTTTTTTCTGTTATTTCAACATAACTTTTAAACTTTCTCTTTCACATTTCTTACTCTCTTTCAAAAAGTGCAATAGATGAAACGATCGTTCCTTGAGCTAAAATAAAACACAGAAACATCAGTAGTGTTGTATCTGGTCTCCTTGCTTTTAAATGGATAATTACTCGTTTATCACTCCCGAAGCGTTTCATTACTGCAGTGCAGTTTCAGTGAAGAAAATTTTCATTGGTCAAAAACATTACAATATTAACAAATACCTAAAAAAAAAGAGAAAATATTAAAAGATTGTGTAAATCAGATATGGAACCGATTATCTTTTTTTCCACCGTTATCCCTACATTAAAGGGTCAGTTGACTAATGCACCCTCTCCAATGCCTTTTATTAAGGGCACACTCTTCCACCAACCCTCTTCTCTCCATGTCATCCTTCACCTTATCTAGCCATCTAATTTTCTGCCCCCTCTTGATCGTCTCCCACTAACAGGCTCCTCCCAAGTCCTCCTTCTTCCTTCCCCACCATCTATCCTGAACATGTGCCCACACCATCTTAATCGTGACACTCTTATCACCTCTGTAATCTTTACTACGCCTGCCAATCTTTTTATTTCATTTTCCAAACTCTCAAGCATTGATGTTGAATAATCCACCTGAGTATTTTCATTAAAGTTCTCTCAAGCTTTGCTTCACCTCTTCGTCTTAGAACCACGGTTTCGATCCATTACTTATTAGTGTGCTATAGATCTTGACTTTTAGTTTGACTGGCATTTTCTTATCACCTAAGACTCCTGCTACCTCCCTTCACTTTCTCCAGGATGCTTTTACCCTATTCTTAACTTCAGTCTCACATCCTTCCTCCTGACTTATGAAAGATCTCAAGTAATGATCTCCTCTCATAAATCAATTTAGATTAATTAGTAAGTTCACCAAGAGCCAAAATTATCAAATACCTATTTTAATTCTATTCATTTGGGAATTTATACTTCTCTATGTTAGTTTTGTTTGTCAGACACCTTACTCAATAATTTTTTTTCTTCAAATAAGTTATTATCATTATCAATTTGTCATACATAGAATCCTTTTTTTCTGTAAATTTAGTGGTTTTAGTTATGGAAGTTGTTTTGATTAATTATTTTGAATTATCTTCACAATAAGACCCTGGATCTTTTGTAACCTCATTGATGATAATGATAATATTATGATTATCATTAATTTGCTAGTTTTAGATTGTCAATTTTCACTTCAGATACTTTAGTTAAGAAATATTATCTAACTTTAAAGTTAGTAAACTAAAATGGGATAAAAATGTAATCATATATAATAATAGTTTATAGACATGCCAAAAAAAGTAAATGTTTATAACATTTATTAGAAATTATTGTACTAAATTTACAGAAAAATGCTTCTTTGGAAGAAGACAGTTGGCTGATTCATTAAAATGATACTTCAGAAGTTGAAATTTCTAGCGATTTTTCTTATGATGTTAGTCTTTCTTCATAGTCTATATCTGATATACGTATTTCATAGTTGTTGCAGAGCTTAAGTTATTTCATATTCTTTACATATTACTGTGCTTTATGTATTTTCATATTTCCTTTCCTCGCTGGGTCTTTTTACCCCTGTTGGAGCCTTTGGGCTTATACCATCCTGCTCTTCCAACGGGGGTTGTAGTTTAGCTAATAGTAATGATAAATATAAGAGCAATTCGAATGAAAACATTGGAGTAGGCTTCATATTTTTTTTAATGAAGGATGACTTGTGTATTGCATTCATATATATTCATATTTATATATACACAAAAACAAATATATATAAATATATATATATATATATATATATATATATATATGGGATACGACCCTTTCGTCTAAAGCACTTTCGTCTAAAGCACTTTTGTCTGTAGCATTTTCGTCTAAAGGCACTTTAGTCTAAAAGCACTTTGATCTAAAAGCACTTTAGTCTAAAAGCATTTTAGTCTAAAAACAGTTTAGTCTAAAAGCACTTTCGTCTAAAAGCAATTTGGTCTAAAAGTATATTCGGCTAAATAATTTTTTTTTTGGAATTTTCTTTTACCTAATGACTAATTTGGTATAAAGGAATTTCGGGTAATAACCATTCTTCCTCGTTAAGTTTTTTTTGGTTTAAATACTTTCTTGGTTATTTAGTTTCAGCTCGAACCCCCAAAATGAAAACTACTATAAACTTCGTTAAAACCACGCGAGGAAAAGATAAACTATGTTACAATGGTTATTATTACACGAGGAATAACGGAACCAAAACAGTCAGGTTCCTGAATGTTCCCAGCCGCTGCTTCCTACCACTGCTTCTATGACTCGAAATGTTCGGAAATTTAGAAGTAAACAATTTCCCAAGCTTCCGACATCATTAGCCGATGTAGATGTGCAAGGTAGGTTTAGAATAACATTGGAAGAAGAAAACTGGTTGCTACATGATAATGGATCAGACGATGAGGATAGAGTTTTGATCTTTGCGGCCCATCATCATTGCAAAAGTTGGGATCCTCAAAGCACTGGTTTGCTGAGGGCACTTTTGAAACGTGTCCAAACATCTTTTATCAAATATATACAATTCATGCCGAAATCCACGTGGAAATACATCCACTTCTTTTTGCTTTACTACCAGGGAAATCGGAAGAAATTTATGTTAAGATGTTGTATGCACTTTTAGAAAAGGCTCTGGACTTTCTGCCTATTGATGATATACCAAGAGGAATGCAATGTTTAAAACAAGAAGTACCAGAAAATGCATTGCCGTTTATTGAATCCATAGACAATACTTTTGTAAACGGGATGCAAAGACGAAATGGAAGACGGTCCAAGCCATTATTTTCAGTACATGAATGGAATGTTTATGAACTTACACTCGCAGGTAACGCTCGTACGATAAATTCAGTTGAAGCATGGCATAGACGATTTGGTGTATTAGTTCGATCTCATTCAAATTTATATAATGTTCAGGATGCTCTAAAAAGAGGAGAACGAATCATCAAAACAAGAATTTCTTAACTTACCGTAGGAGCAAACCCCCCTCCCCCCCAAAAAAAAAAAAAATACCAAAGTAGCAAGAAGAGAGCAAAGAATTTACAATGTTGTTGCAGATTACCAGAATCGTTTATTGGAAGATCACCTCAGAAGCATTACACATAATTTGAGTTCTTTTTAAATACTGTCTCTTATTTACGTTTTTATAAATTTTTACTTGTTTTTATTTCGCAACTTTTCGTATTGCATTATAAGTATTTTTAATTAGTTTTCTTATAATAGTAAAAATTTTATCTTTAACCAAATTTTTGTATTGCATTATTGGTATTATTAATGACTTTTCTTGTATTAGTTAAGATTTTATCTTTAATCATATGAATTTATATCTTAATAAAATATTGTTATTACTTTTGACTTGTTATCATTTTACCTTTCTATGCATTTTATGTATTTTAGACCAAAGTGCCTTTAGACCAAAGAGCTTTTAGACCAAAGTGCCTTTAGACTAAAATCCTTTTAGACAAAAGTGCTTTAGACGAAAGGTCTTTAGACAAAAGTGCTTTAGACGAAAAGTCCTAGACCCATATATATATATATATATATTCATAAATATATATGTATATATATATATATATATATATATAATTATATATATATATATATATATATTCATATATATATATATAAAGTGCTTTAGACGAAAAGTCCTAGACCCATATATATATATATATATATTCATATATATATATATATATATATAAAGTGCTTTAGACGAAAAGTCCTAGACCCATATATATATATATATATATATTCATAAATATACATATATATATATATATATATATATTCATATATATATATATATATATATATGTAACCAAACAAAGGAGGTGAGGATTTACTACTTATCTGAACAATGCAGCCGAAAAGCATTCCGGGACTCGAGCAAACTTCAAAGAACGTCAGAGTCAAGACCAAACATCTCGACTCTTTCTTTATACGAAGACTTCAAAAGGTCTCCTTGAGTCGAGCTCTAAATCACCTCGTTATGGCTTGTGAACTCTTAGAATTTTTTTTTTTTTGTTTTTCTGACCAGAATCTTTTAGTGGCTTCGGCATATTTGCTTGAAATAAGATCGTAGATAATATTCTTTATGTCTACCTTTCCTATGACATTTTATCTATTTATCTGTACTAGTTTCCTAGATAATACAGTGGTAACGGCTTCGCCTCGGATTTACATGAAACCACATCAATCCCAGCCAGGGACCGTAAGCTCAAACTGGTTGGGCACACAGTGGGAGGTTAGGGTTTGTCCAGCTGACGTTCTGTTGAGCATCTATTCTGTTGAAACTGGAACTGAAATCAGACACCTTTAACCTTTCTCTATCTATATTGCAACAATGATTCGCTTTCTGAAAATTTATTTTTACCGGAAAAAAAATCCACAAAGTGAGGCTAAATTCTGTTTGGTACAATTATGGGCTAGATAGTTACTCGGGCACACTATTCTATCATGTATTTCTACCTATTTCTTTTTTTCTGAAGGTTTTATAGTTTATATATGAAATATTTATTTTATTTTTTTTTCTGTTGTGAAAATATTTTATTCTAATTTTTCATTACTTCACTTATAGCTCATTTATTTCCTTATTTCCTTTCCTCACAGGGCTATTTTTCCCTGTTGGAACCCTTATATCATCACGTTTTCCCACCTAAGGTTAGACCTTAGCTAATAATAATAATAATAATAATAATAATAATAATAATAATAATAATGTCTTTGAATTATTGTAATTATTTATTTATTTATCGTTTTCTGTATTTGATGTATGTCTAAGTCTTAGCATCGTAAAGTGTTTTAAGATAACACAGAAGTAACATCTTAGAGATTAGCTTTTAAAAGAATTGGCTACAAAGAAATCTAAAACCCTTATGTGGACTGATTTCTTTAAGAATCACACAATAGGCAATTCTGTATGAGATATTGCGAAAATATATAAATCTATGGGGGGGGGGGGGAGTGGGGTGGCAGCCTGTAATATGTGTGCTAAAATTCCCACATATTAAGAATAAAAGAAGAAAACTTATACACTATTTATTTCGAAAGATTGTAAAGATTTTCGCCACATTTATTCAAAGTATGTCTGAATCCACATATGTTTACCTTGCTTTTTTCACTTATTATAAGTGTCTTTATAACCTCTGTAATTATAAATGACCGCAATAATTCCCAGGTTTATATCATTAGTTAAGTGTTTTGATACCAATGTATTATAAAATCAAAGTAAAAGGCGTAAAATTTAATTACTTTCTATGTTTACATGTTTTCATGCAGTCCTGGCGATGGCAATGTTTCCTGGAAAGTTGGTTTTATGAAAATAAAAAGGAGAGATTCAAATTATCTTGCTATCCTGTGTAGCCCAATATATATATATATATATATATATGCATGTATATATATTTATGTATGTATGTATATATATATATATATATGTGTGTGTATGTATATATGTATATATGCATATATTTATATATATATATATATATATGTGTGTGTGTGTATGTGTGTGTATATATATATATATATATATATACATATATAAATATATATATATATATATATATGCCATACTGCGAAATGGAATTAACTCATTCACCAAAACGAGCAATATGACATTAGTGGAATTAACACTGACCAATTATGCGTCTCATCTCACTCATAGTATTAGCTTATTGTTTCCGCTATATAATATCTAAATTTCATTACGTTAGACACTGGTGAGTAATGTTCTCATAACAGAAGGAGTGTAATACCCTAATTTAATGGCTTTGAAATGTGAGGATTATATTTTTCTCGAATACCGAATATAGAAGTTAAAAAAAAAAAAAAATTCAGAGGTCAGTATTTGATTACAACAACATAAAATATTTGATATAAATTCGTTATGTTTTCCTCTATCGCAAAAAGAATCGTCTCGTTTCCCATTTTCATTTGTATAAATTCTTGAAGAAGAAAATCAATGAGAGATGTGAAGATAGGAGGATCAGCAAAATAGTATCACTGTTCCTAAGAAGCAGTAAGCTTGAAGGAGAGAGAGAGAGAGAGAGAGAGAGAGAGAGAGAGAGAGAGAGAGAGAGAGTACTAATAGTAGTAATAAAATTTGGATCCCACTTGTCTAGAACATCTTGGTATCTTAGAGATTTGTAGGACCTTTAAACGACTTGCAAGGCGATTTGAAAATAGATCTATCTATAGGAACGGCATTTTTATTTGCCTACATAAGCACTTAAATACCAACGCATTGCTTATACATTTCCCTCTGTTTCCTCAGGCATTTGACAACACTGATCAAAATACATATTACATTCCCACAATAGTGGAACGATACTGTTAACGGTCAGTCAGGGACGTAGGAGTTTTTTTTTTTTTTTTTTTTTTTTTTACTGGGTGGACTAAATATTGAAATGGCACTGACAACCTCTCTAAGAACAATTGTTTTTCTACAAAGAAAAACCCTCAGATGTAAATCACTAGCATCGGACAGCAGATTGTAGCTAGTACAAAATCCTATTTTTGGTCGATTTTCATGTCACCAATCACAATATGTACACAGTGACTTTCACAAAATACCTGTAGGCTTACTTAATGAATTTACTAAAAGAAATACCAACGAAGTTATTTATTTATTTATTCTAATATCGATCACATTAGATATGAGATTTCTAACACTGCTATGTTTTTTACATATAATTTATATCTATAATTTGTCTTTCAGTTCTAATTTTATCATTATTTCCTCTAATTTATAGTTTATAGAAGACACTTATCTGACATTTCAATTGATAATGATGGTATTTGTTTTTAGTTTTAATAATGGTGATAATATATGAAAATGACACCTCACAAACAGGGAAGTACTCTTTACACTTCATAAATTTTGCAGATACCTACTTCTATTTAGTGAATCATGGGAGGAGTTGACATAAAATAAGACTTTTTTAATAGAGAAAACAGATATGTAGGACTGAAAATGAATATGAGCAAAACTAATATAACGTTATAGGAAAATGCAGAGAGACTACAAATAAAGGTTAAGGATGCCCCTCTCTACTTAAGACAGAGAGGAAATGAGACAAATTGAAAGGAAGATAAGCTTAGGATGGAGAGCTTTTGGTAAAGAAAAAGATAATATGAAACGTAAAGTGATAATTTCTCTAAAAAGAAAAGCATTTAATCAAATGGTCACACAACTATTAACTTGTGGATTAGAAACATGGATCCTTGATAAAGCTCTAGAACATAAGCGACTATTATTATTATCATAATAATAATAATAATAATAATAATAATAATAATAATAATAATAATAATAATAATAATAATAATAATAATGGACAATTCCTGGGACATACTGGAGAATTGGCCGATATAGAAAAATTATATTGGTTACTGAGAGGAGAACTTAAGAAGGACAGGGAAGGAATGATAATGCAGCACAAGAATAACACACATTCAACGAGCCATATACAAAACTAACATCTTGTCAAAGTGACGTAAAGGTAATGCAAAAGAAGGAACCCTGAACCATATCGCCATTGAATGTATAGCACTTGCTCAGAAGCTAATAAAGAATAGTTTTATTTTCATTCATCAAATCATGATTTATTTAGATTGATAAAATTCAAATATACAACTAGAGAATATGAATTTTCAACGCTCACTCCCCACGAAAACATTTTATATATTATATATATATATATATATATATATATATATATAAGAAACGAAAGAGATTTATAAGAATATGGAAATTAAACATAATTAATGATAACGAGAGAGGCAAAATAAAGGATATCAAGATGAAGAAACTGGAATGAAGGGGGACATAAAGACTCTTTTAATTAGGATAAATTAAGACGAAGAGAATTGTCAAGGAGAGGGGAGAAAAGGGAAAATAAGAATAAGAAATCAGGAGTAATATTAGAATTATCAAAGGAAAATGATACTACTGTATAAATAAAAGGAAGGGCCAGGAATAATTTGTTATAAAATGTTACAGACGATGCAAGAGAAGTAACCACCTGGTCTCTGTTTAGAGCACTATGGCTTTTTGGCAATTGCCATTTCAGTAAAATTAAACATAGTTCATTGCTTAGGTGTGCACTCACAAACAATTATGGGACATATTCACACTCACGGTGCCGAACACCCCATGATATTGTATACAAAGAAAATATCATACATACACAATATCAAACATGCAAAGCATCATATTCCTACCAAAATGATGAATATACCCACAGTGCTTTATCACACGTTGGATAATGAAAGCCAACTATCCATACTCGGCGCCAAGACAGAATAACATAAGGTGTGTTCACTGAGGGATCGGATAGCCAATTCCCTTCTCCCGTGACCTCACAGGAGCACATCAACTGGGTATGTACTTGTCACCAGTGATGCCGTTTTTTTTTTTATTTTTTATTTTTTTTATTTTGTGTGTGTGTGTGTGAGTGTGTGTGGTGAGAGTGTTGCGTTATTATGGAGTTCCTCCTAAATATGTAAATATGATTAACTCTGTTCATGTGCGCAGCAAGTGCAAAGTTAATGTTAGTGGAGTCCTATCAAAGGAATTTCCCGTGAATAGTTGAGTTCTATAAGGAAATGTGTGGTCTGCTATGCTTGTTTAGCCTCTTTATGTTGTTGGGGATGGCGGAGGACTAGACTGGATTGATAACAGGAAATTAGATGACCTAGAGTATGCTGATGATGCTGTTATTAGCAGAACATCACAGGACTCGCCAAGCTTGCTTACCAAATTGCATGAATGGATGAACGATTTGAAGTTCTCTGGTATCCTGGCATGAGGTTGGCTCTAAGATAAGTAGAAGAGAGACAGAGATGATGTGAACGGAATATACAATGGAAGATAAAATATCATTGGAAGGAAAAAGAACTAATGGGGTGGAATCATTTAAATGATATCTAATACAGGATTTTTTTTAATTTGAGTTTAATGATAGATAGAAAAAGCCAAATCAGACAAACAAGGTTAAGTGAAACTTGGAAACCAAATCGCCTGAAATTACATAAGCAAAGCAGGCTATTTATCAGTTTAGGGAGATCAGTGTTACTGTATGGACATGGCTTGTGGTTTAACAATGAAACAATATCCAACAGATTTTGTAGATTTAAGAAAAAAGCTCTCAAGAATATTGGGAGTTGAATGGCAGGACAGGATTAGAAATGAAACTATAAGAGAGATTACTCAATTGCATGAGGTCATGGTGAGGGGTAGATGGAGATGGTTTAGGTTTGTTCAAGCCTACACGTCTGAGGTCTATGAAGCATGTAGTAGGAGATGATGATGAATTGAGCTGTATGGATTTAAAAGCTAAATATATAGTCAACTGGTGAAATCTACTCGAGGCCCTTTGAGTCAATAGGCGTAAGAGGAGATGATATAAATAATATACATACACACACACACATATACATATATATATATATATATATATATGCATATATATATGCATATATATATAATATATATATATATATATATATATATGCATATATATATGCATATATATATAATATATATATATATATATATATATATATGAATAAAGCGAATCGAGAAAGAATATCCAAACTCATCAAATTCATTACCTAATCTTTTAAATTCAGCCAATAGTATTTCAGTGCAGGCTATTATAATAA
The DNA here is from genome assembly GCF_036898095.1 of Palaemon carinicauda. Classification (NCBI taxonomy): domain Eukaryota; kingdom Metazoa; phylum Arthropoda; class Malacostraca; order Decapoda; family Palaemonidae; genus Palaemon; species Palaemon carinicauda. Next base: position 8,991,337 of record NC_090734.1, read on the forward strand.
ATGTTCCATGAAAGTGAAATATTGCTATGTTATATAAAAATACACAACTAAACATCAACGTGTTTAAATATAGCTGACATACTGAGGACTGTGTTACCATGCTATGTTTGCATGACTTTTTTTTTTTTTTTTTTGGTGAGATGAATCAATATAAGGCGCCCAAATTCTCAGCGTCAGCTGCATCACTAACCTTTTATCCCCTATTTTGTTCGTACATACCCCGAACAATTATTTTATAACATAGCATCTGAGATTTTTAAATCTTTGCAACACCCTCCTTACATTATTAGTGTGGTGCTTATTCTGAGTATGGACTTTAGCATTTTCAGTTTCATGCGATTATGCAATAGTTTTCACAGCACTGACATGAAAAAAAAAATCTTTCTAGAAAAACATTACTTTTTTGAGTGGTCAGACATGACAAAGTATAGCTACCAAGGTCTCCTTAAGGTATTTTACCTTATAGTTGATACCTCTTGACTGGAGACCAAAGCTAAACTAGGTCATCTGGAATTCCACCATCAAGTATATCCTCATTCACCCATAGATGAAAAATTATCTTACGGTACTGTTTTCACATGCTTCTAAGGAGTCTTCTAGTAAACAAGGAAATGGTAAATCACTGACTGAAGTTATATTTATCTTGCTCAGAATAGTGTGTAAAGACAACTTACAGAAATGTGGAAATTTATTTTAAAAGAAACATTAGATTCATTATTAACAAAATTTCAAATTTGCAATACCAGAATACCTGATTTATTATTCCAATTCCAAACAGATTTTTCAATACAAAATTTGAGCTAATTTTGGTATTAAAATATCACAGTTGGCCACATTGCTACCGCTTCATAGTTATTGGGTCCTTTGACTGGCCAGAGTGTGCTACATTGGTCCCCTCACTGGTTACGGCTATTTTTTCCATTGTATACACTTACACTAAATAGCCTGACCTATTCTTAAGACATTCTTCTCTGTCCTCTTTCACCTGAACACTAAGATAACTGAAAAATTCTTCTCCACTTAAGAGGGTAACTACTGCACTGTAATTGCTTAATGGTTACTTCCCACTTGGTAAGGGTAGAAGTGACTCTACCTATGGTAAATATCTATTCTATGAGAAGGACACTCCAAAATCAAACCACTGCTCTCTAATCTTGGGTACTACCATAACCTTTATACCATGGTCTTCCACTATCTTGGGTTAGAGTTGTCTTGTTTGAGGGTACACTCGGGCTCACTATTCTATTTGTTTCCTTGCTCCCTTCCTCACTGGGGTATTTTCCTTGTTGGAGCCCTTGGGGTCATAACATCCTGCTTTTCCAACTAGGAAATAATGATAATAATAATGTGTGACTGGACTAGTAACTTAAGTGGGGGAGGGCGTTGTTCGTTTTACTGAGGGATACGTGGTGGAAAAACAAGATATTATGAAAACAATATTCTTAAAACAGGAGTTTTAGCTCTTGTGTGTGTGTTTCTATGTATGTGTATGCATACCGATATATGTGTCCGTTTCCCAAAATTGACAGGTTTTACTACTGCGTAAGAATTCGAATATAAAAACGAAAAAGGAACAGCCATATTACTGCAACCTCCTCTCCATTGTCTATAGAATTTGCATTCGGATATTGAGGTTTTGAAAGACCCGATGCTAACTTCCAAAAGTCTTGTATCCTAGGTCGAACAAGGCAAAGGGAGGGATCGGGGTAATTGAGACGAAAAAAAGAAAACATAATTCTTTGTCGGAGTTTCAGTTCATTCTCTTTTTCTTGTTTCGTATTGAATCCGGTTTTTGGAGATTCCATGTGAAGGAATTCTGAAAGAGGCTTTATTTAATGGAAAAAATCAAAGGGCAGGAGGCTACGGGAGGAAGACTAAGGCTCATGCATTACGAAAATCATGAAAAAACTGCAGCTGGAAATAAAATTCCTAAGACAGGCTGTGCAGTTTAAATATAGAGTCAAGGGACAGTAACAATGCCTTAGCTAGCAGAACAATCTCTTAGAGACTGACCATATGATCAGCACCCCAGCCCAAGCTAGGATCAGGGAGGGCCAGGCAATGGCTGTTGATGATTCAGCAAATAGACCTGTAGGCTCCCCAAAACAAACACTACAAGAAACCTATGAAATTGAGCATGACTAGAACCCAAGTCCGACAGGCACAGACGTTTCCATTAGGCCACCACAGGCTAATTCATTTGTTCAGCCCAACCCACTAACTCTGCCATCTCTCCCTACACAGGCTGTTTGGTTACTCGCCGTAGAGTAAGGGTGTCTTAAGGAGTAGTTTTTCGGAGCAAGGTGTGCCATGAATGCCTGTGTCCAACTTGACGTTGAAAGAAAGTCATTAAATTTTGGAAGGGGTGTCCTGAGGGGTGCGTCATTGCTGTCTGATCATCATCATCCTTATATCTTATTTGGCCAATGTCGAACCCACAAGAGGGCGTTGTCATTTATCTTTATGAGGTCGTGATGTGAGCAATGAGGGCCTATTTCTTTCTTTTTTTTTCTTTTTGGTGGTGTTGTTCCATATGGACATTTAGGATAGGTGGCTAATCCCCATTTTAGGAGGTTATCGCCATTTTTGCCGACTTTTACCATTGTTCTCTTTAGGGTTAACCAACCCTTCCTGGAGAGGGTTGTTCCACTGGGCTGGCCATCGTTTGGGCTTGGAAGTGCCTCATTGGATGGCCGTTGCTGCCTGATTGGAAGGGAATTAAATCATTAGGTTCCATGGATTAATGGCTAAAATAGTGCCCACAGGGAAAAGTAACAAACACTGTGCATGAAAAGCAAAACTTGAATCTGTCAGTTAACCATCATAAACTAATATTCGTATGAGAATTTTATATTATTCTTTGCTGGTGTATATATACTGTGTAATTGTATATATATATATATATATATATATATGTATGAGTATATGTATATATATATATATATATATACACACACACACATATATATATGTATATATATATATACATATACATATATATATATATATATATATATACATATACATATATATATATATATATATATTTGAATATACATATGTACATATATATATATATATATATATCCAAAAAAAAAGGAAACCTAACAGATTGAAATAATTACAGAGGCAAAACACTTACGTGAATTATTATGAAAATATACAGTATGCTTATTCTGAAAAGACTTGAGAGAAAGATTGGTGAAAATCTGAGAGATGAACAAGCAGGATTTAGAAAAGGTAGAAGTTGCACAAATCAAATTTTCCTTTTGAGATATGTTGTACAGCGATGCGTAGAAAAAAGTTATCCCCTTTTGATGGCATTTGTGGCCTATGAAAAAGCCTTTGATAGTGTGTACCGACCAATTTTGTGAAGAGTCCTCCGATATTATGGAATTCCTCTTAACTATGTAAAATTTATTAATTCTGTTCATGAGCGTAGAGAGTGCAAAGTTAATATTAATGAAGGCTTATCAAATGAGTTTCTAGTGAACAGCGGAGTACTCCAAAGGAAAAGTGTTGTCACCTATGTTGTTTATCCTCCTTATGGATTTTGTAATACATAGAACAGTCAAAGATGGTGGAGAAGGATTGGCCTGGATTAGTGATAGGAATTTGGCAGACTTAAAGTATACTGATGATGCTGTCCTTGTTAGCAGAACGCCACAGGATTTGCAATGCTTGCTTAACAGAATGCATCAAATATCACACGAGGTTAGGTTATAAATAAGTTTAGTGAGATCGGTGGTACTGTATGGACGTGACTCATGGTATGACACTGAAAAAAATCGCTGATAGATTTAGTAGATTTGAGAACAAAGCCCTGAAAAGGATAGTGGATAGGATTAGAAATGGAACTATAAGCGAGATTAATAGGGTGTCTTATGTAGATGAGATCATGATGAGGGGTAGATGGAGGTGGTTCAACTGTGCTCCACAAGGCCCTAGAATAGTTGGAAGACTCAGGCCTACATGGCTGAGGACTAAGAAGCCTGAAGTAGGAGATGATGAATGGAGAAGTATTGAATTAAAAGCTCAAAATAGAGACGACTAGTGAAATTTGACCGAGGCACTTTGCATCAATAGGCGTAGGAGGTGATGATGATGATGATGATGTGTGTGTGTGTGCATATATATATATATATATATATACTTACTTAAATCTACATACACGCACACAAATGTATGTGTATATATATATATATATATATACGTATATATACACACACACACACACACATATATATATATATATATATATACATATATATATATATATATATATACGTAAATTACATATATGAATGAACATATTACATGCGCTCAAACACGCATATATATATATATATATATGTGTATATATATATATATATATATTTATGTATATATATATATATATATATGGTGGTGTGTGTGTGTGTGCAGTATATATATATATATATATACATATATATATATATATATATATTTATATATATATATATAAATATATATATATATATAAATATGTATATATATATATATATATATATATTTATATATATATACATATTTATATATATATATATATATATATATATTTCTTTATATATGTTTCACATATCATATTGCCTTTCTCTTTATTAAAAAAGCTTCCAACTCTTCTTTTCCACTTTATTTTTGCTATCGTTTGTATTTAATGCTTGAAATCGCTTCTCATTTTTTTTCTTTTTTCATTTTTATGATAATCATCAAAGCTTTCCAATGAAAACGATTTTCATGGATGGATAAGAATTGCGTTGTGTAATGAGGCAGATGATAGAACGAAGCCAAGGTTTAGTCGTAATGAATAAAGAAAGTTTAGAAGCAATAGCATAGAATTATGGGATTTAGAAACATCAACTTAAGATGTTACCCGATATATAAGACAGCCCTTGAAGTCAGAAATAAAAGTATGTAAGCTGTGCTGTCTGTGTAGGAAGTAAAAAATGATATTGAATTTGCAGCACTTTGCACCTACTACGCTTCGTCAAAAGTGTGCCACATTCATTCTGTAGTGGGGGAGCAACGAGGAACCTGGAACCTGACGAAACAATCTCCACCTTCTGTCTTCTCTCTCAGAAAAAGTCTTAAGAGAATCTATTTAATAAACATATAAAGGTGAAAAAAATAGGAAATAGAATATATAGAATAAAATTAAGCAGATTATCCATAAAATTGTTTTAGAAAAATAATCATTATTTTATTATTCCTTAGATTTCAGAATGTAATTTTTGTAAGTTT
>NC_090734.1:8997098-9032098 GCF_036898095.1 Palaemon carinicauda
TTTGTAAGTTTAAGTATTACCTTTGTAAAGTTTGGATGGACGTCAAAAAAAAATAAAAAAAGAAGTAAACATGTAAAACTACAATAAATAATTGAATAATCCGACTTATGTTCGCAGTAGGAAATATAGACTCTAATTCCAAAGGTCCTTTAACTCTCTAGACATTGGCTCTGGTCATAACAGAAAACAGTTTATGCTTTATTTCTTGTATAATAAGCACAATTCCCATTAGGAACATTCCAGTTCTATCTCGCGTCTATCGCTAGCTCTAAATTATTTAATGCTTTCTCATATTTAGGAATTATATATATATATATATATATATATATATATATATATATATATATATATATATATATATATATATATATATATATATATATATATATATATATATATATATATATCATTTATTCTTACACTAGAAGTGATTTGTTTTCCATTTTTGGAATATTAAAAGAAAATGCAAAAAGGCAATGACTTGTAAAATCACGTTAATATATGATGTGAGGAATGAATATTCAAAATAAGTAACCATTGTTAAGAGAGAAATCATATCATTGCCTATAATTTATCAGTCTCCAGACTGGTGCATAATACTTTACAGTGTGTAGTTCTGGGTTGCATCCCGCTTATTATTATTATTATTATTATTATTATTATTATTATTATTATTATTATTATTATTATTATTATTATTATTATTATTATTATTTATAAACAAAAAAATAAAAAAGGATCTTGATCTTAAAAAACGACACATGAGTTGATGGAACCTAGATGGATCCTCTCATTCTGAAGAAAGTTGATCATAAAAAAGTATCTTGATTTTAAATAATTGCTCATGCGTTGATGAGGCTATTTTCATAATATAAAAAAGACTTGTTTATGATAAGAAAAAAAAAAATAAACATTACTAGAACATGAACAGCTAGATAAGATGATTCTTTAAACAACGATAATACAGATTTTGTTGTTCCCCCAACAACAGAAGCTAGAGGACAAATACAGCTGGACACATGAAAATCTGTCACCACTTACTCTGAGGAAGATCACCCTGTGTTTAGCCACGTCCACCATCTCTGTCATCTCTCCCTACACTATCTGTTTGATTACTCCCCACAATGTGTGCCAGGGGCTACTCTGTCCGACTCTACTTATAAGGTTGCACAAGATATATATAACTGAAATATGACTCACTTTATGGAATGTTCAGAATATTGGAGAATCGGAATAATTAGTCATTTCAATTTCGATATATTTATTAAGATTATCCCGTAGGACTTTCGACGTCTCTCAAAGTAATCTATATTCCTTCACTAACAAAAAAATAAGAAAAAAAAGAAAAAAAAATATGCTAAAATTTGACCCAAATAATTGTTGCTGTCTCTGAACATAAAAAACGTGATTTACGCTCTAAATTTGATCAACATAATCTCTCTCTCTCTCTCTCTCTCTCTCTCTCTCTCTCTCTCTCTCACTCTCTCTCTCTCTCTCTCTCTCTCTCCTCTCTCTCTCTCTCTCTCTCAGCCTTGGCTAAGTAAGGATTATAAAAGACTATTAATAGATGAATTTCTTTTTGTTTTTCAAACCTACATTTAAGATAATGAAAATAAAAGACGGAATTATTTCATTCCGGCCTTTAATAACACATCACAATACCGTTCGGCCCAAAGGATTTTTTAGGTTTTACTCTCTTCTTTTCAAATTACTGCCTTCATTATGCAATGCAAAAAGACTCGGTACGTGTTTTTTTTTCTTAGGAACTCATTTTATTTCCCTTTCAAAAGAAAAAAAAAAAACTATTTTTTAAGGAAAAGGGAATTTTAAGTTGCCTCTTTTCATATTCCCTGAATTGGATTTTTCTTTTTCGGAATTCCAATTCTCTGGTGATTTTTATATTACGATGTTTGTGGTTTTACCATCAAGGAATGCTGACAGTCAGTTCCGGAAAATCGTATTCCTCACTTAAGTGAACATGAAGGCCTCACCAATTTTGCTGTCACAATCTAAAGGTCTAAAAATGCGTGTTGTGTGTGAGTTTGTTTCTCTAAGGGTGCCTTTATATTGTATATGTATATATACAGACAGTACAACAATTGCAGCCGTTTTCTAGTCCACTGGAAGACAAAGGCCTCAGACATATTCAATTAGGTCTGGGGTTTAACCAGTTTTCATCACCACGTTGGCCAGTGCGGATTGATAATGCTACGAGATTTTGGTCTGATTGCTTACAGTAAACCAACCTATTAGGGATGGCCCTGACAAGTAAAGCTTTGCTGATCATGGCGATATACAAACACTTTCACCAATCAGGAAAAGTATATATGTATATATATATATATATATATATATATATATATATATATATATATATATATATATATATATATATATATATATATGTATATATATATATATATATATATATATATATATATATATATATATATGGGTGTATGTGTGTTGTAAGAAAATTAGCAATAAAACACCACCATTATAGTGAGGATGGATTATTTTCCCATTGGTGCATTCGCGACTTTCTTTACCTGTGAAGAAACTAATAGAAAGAAGTGCCTGATCACAAAGTTTTGAAAACTCTAATGATAAAAGTATTTACATAATCTTATAATCCCTTCACTTCATTTCTATTTAGAAGTTGTGGAAGAAATTTCCCAATAATCTCTTTCTTAAATTGGTGGCGGTAAATTGGTCAATTCATTAATTGATAATATCAATAACATTTACTATACAAAATTCCTGAGATGAAGGAGCGGATGACTACATTGATTTACTGATATTTCATCTTTCTCTTGCTATTAGTGGTACCATCCAGAGGGAAGTCCTACCTAGTACAGCATTTAAAAAGAACGAAAACAAATTCACCTTGTTGTGGCCTGATTAGTAACGTCTCTGCCTGGTGTTTACCAGATACGGGTTCGAGTCCCGTTCAGACTCGTTAGTGCCTTTAGTGTCTACAACCTTACCATCCTTGTGAGCTAAGGTTGGGTGGTTTGGGAGAGCCTTTAACTCTATTTGTTGAGTCATCAGCAGCCATTGCTTGGGTGGAGAGGGGGCTTGGGCGCTGATCATATAATATACGGTCAGTCTCTAGGGCAGTAGTTTTAAACCTGTGGGACGTGGCAAACTAGTGGGCCATGGCAGGTTCTAAGGGGGGCCATCAGACGAGCATCTTAAGATAATTTTTAAAGTGAAAACCCAGAAGTAAGAGAAGAAAAATTAGAATCTTGCCTCATAATTTGTGCTAAGAATTTTCCAGGTACTTTCCAGATCATGAGGAAATAGATCTGTCATTTGTGAGAAACCCTTTTAATGCAGAACCAAATAACATTCCTGAGTCTGACCAAGATGAATTTCTAGAAATTAAGTTTTGATTCATGTACCAAGGATTTTTTTCTTTTTTATTTAAAGAGCATTCTATACAGGAATTCTAGTCACAAGCAAGTGTATCATACCCTAGAGTTGGGAAGCTGTAAAAGCTGTACTACCTTTTGCTTTTACTTATCTGTGTGAATCCAGATTAAAAACAGAAAAAAAAATCGCTCGGAGGTGGAGCATGATGTGAGATGTATATTATCTACAACTGTCCCACAAATTGATAAACTTGTAGTTAAAAAGAAAGCACAACCATCTTATTACATACAAAATTTATGTAGTTTTTTGTGTGCCAACAATAAAGTACTATTAATTTTATACCTATAATTGTTGTATAAGTGTGAATTTAGTTTTTATTACAATACATATACATCAATTCTATTTATACATAAATGCACGCCTTTTATTAACTGCATAAGTAATAATGTGGAGTTTTAGTATTTTGTTTCAATGTCCAAAGTTCATTTAGAATACTGTTAAATGCAGCCTAGTGCTTGTTATCTTAAGTGAAGAACTATTTGACTTATTATTACAATCCATAAAATTTAATTACGCAAATACTAGAAAGTGATTAATTTCCTAAGTGAATCCATGTCCTTTGAGTTCTGATTACAATACATTTGAGTTATTAACTGTGAATAAAGGTCATCATTCTCCTCCAGTGATGAAAATGTGAACGAATAGAGTGCTCCAAAGAAATAGATCTTAAAATGATAATGTAAAACTAACACAAGTGTTCTAAAAGTTTTACTAAAATTCCATTATTATTTCTTACACACTTTTGAAGGGCATTGGGCTACGAGTCTTAGGAACACTAAAAATGGACCATGGACACAAAAAGGTTGAAAACCACTGCTCTATGGCAATGTCACTTTCCCTTGCTTTAGCCATTCATGAGGAACCTTTAAAACTTTCAAGCTGGTGTTTCAATGTTTTATGTTCACCATTTTAAAATTCTTGATGATACACTTAGGCAAACTAATCTATCTGTTTCCTTATTTCCTTTCCTCAGTGCGCTATTTTTCTCGGCTGGAATCCTCGTGGGGCTTATAGCATCCTGCTTTTCCAACCAGGGTTGTAGCTTAGCTTGTAATAATAATAATAGCCTAATATAGTTATTAAATATAATAGGTATATTGAAAAGAGACGAGGTGCAATTGTCTCAAATATCAGACTGAGGTATCTGAATTGAAAAGTAGCCATGATCTTATATTTGGGGTGAAAAGTTCTCTCAAACTAAAAAGTGCTGTAAAATCCGGAGACTACCTTCATAAGCTCACTGAAATTGACAAGGGTTGTAAAATCTGGAGACTATCTTCGTAACTACATACAATCTATATTTCTAGAGCATCAATGAATCCACCCAATGCATTTTTAAATGGTTGCATAGATGAATAAGGAGCGCAGTACAAGAAGTCATACAACATACAGTATTAAGGAAGGTTCACAAAGGGCGTTTTTATCGGTGGCGGCCACTGTTCATTTAACGCTGTAATTGTTCAAACGAAACTTTTTACCTCAGCAGCCACCGCAAGGGGGTATTAGAAAGCCCCGCAATAACCTGAGGTTACGTGGGAATCATTCCAAAAGCTAACATCGAACAATCACTCATGCATTTCTAACCAGGGCAGCTCTCTGGAAAACACTCTGTGTAAACAACTTAAAGTCTTTTCGTCTCCTCCCCACCGATGAGGAAGCGAGATGATGACTCAGAACTATTTGTGAGTCTTTCTCGAATTGTTGTTTCTGTCAGCTTTGTGAACCTTTCTTGTTTGTGTAAGGTTGTTGGCCCCATGCCTTTTATAAAGTATTTGGGGGAGGAGATGACCTGCTAGTACATGTAGAAGTATAGGGAACGGTGGGTCAGGAATAAGTATTTATCACACTCCTCAGAATCAAGCCTTTTAATTCACGAATTTATGACTAAATATCTATGAGTAAAATTTTCATGAATAAGAATTTCTCTGGGTAGTGTTGGGAACTTGCAGAAAAGTTACACACATAACAGTCACCTGGAAATGATTAGAAAAAAAAGGTCAACTGAGAGCCATAAATACTAAAAAATTTCTTAGATTTAGAGATTCTGTCATTGCTCAGGAAGAAAACAAAGGCTTTCAATTCAATAATTTTCTATTCATCATCATTTACTTCACGTCCCATAGTCCTCAGACATGTAGGCCTGGGTCTTCCAATTCTTCTAGTGCCTTGTAAAGCTCAGCTAAACGTTTGGTGAATTAATTTTTCTCGGTGTGTGCCAAGAGCATGCCCAAACCATCTCCATCTTCCCCCCATCATGGTCTCGTCTACATATGGTACTCGAGTAATCTCTCTTATATTTTCATTTCTAAACCTGCTCTTTTATTTAACTACCAATATCCTTTTCAGGGCTTTGTTTTCAAATCTACTAAATCTATTGGAGATTGTTTCATTGTCATTCCAGGACAGTAGCACCAGTCTCACTGAAATGATATATAGTCTGATATTGATATGTAATTTCAGGCGATTTGATTTCCAAAATTTTACTTAATCTACCTATTGTCTGCTTCGCTTTTTTTAAATCTTTCACTAAACTCTAATTCTAAAGATCCTCTATTGGAGATAATAGTTCCTAGATACTTAATTAATCATACGACATTAATCCTTTCTCCTTCCAATGATATTTCATCTTCCATTGCATACTCTGTTCTCATCATCTCTGTATTTCTTCTATTTATATGAAGCCTAACCTCGTGTAATATTACATGCATTCTTGTAAGCAAGCATTGCATATCCTGTGGTATTCTGCTAATAAGGACATAAGCATACTTTAGGTCTGCTAGTTTCCTATGACCAATCCAGCCCAATCCTTCTCCACCATCTCCGACTGTTCTACGTATCACAAAAACCATGAGAATAAACAATATAGGAGACAACACATTCCCTTGGAGTAGTACGCAGTTCACTGGAAATTCATTTGAAGGGATTCTATTAATATTATACTTGCACTTAATTGAATTCATATATTTAAGAGGAATTCCATAATAATACAGGATTCTCCACAAAAATGGCCAGTGCACACTATCAAAGGGTTTTTTCATAGGCCACAAATACCACCATAAGTGAATTTCAATTGCTGTGCGACATGTCTCCAAATGAGTATCATGCTTGTTCATCTCTTTGCTTTTCATATTTTTTCCCCAGTCTCTTTACTTTAAGAATACTATATATTTTCATGACAACTGATATAAGTGTGATGCCTTTGTAATTATTGCAATCAGTCCCGTCTCGTTTTTTTTTTTTTTTCACCAACACTTCTAACTCCCATTCATCATGTTTTGCCTCTTCATGCCACATTCTACAAAATATTCTTGTAAGTATTCTGGGATCACCTCATTTTAAGCCAAAATTAAAAATGGATTAATCACTCAAAAGTTTCACTATTGGTGAATTGTATATTTTATGGATACTTTTAGTTATTGCTCCATTTGCAATTTAGTATATATTTTGAATATATATGAAATGTACGCTGGCATCAAGAACTTCTGTTTGGTTGAGTATGTTGACGATGTCTGTTTCAGGTCGTTTAGTTAGGAAACCAGGCTAGTTTCTTTTTCATAATTCTTTTTTTTTTTTTTTTAATTTAGTTTTTATTTAATTATTTTGTGTGTGTAATTTTAACTTGTTTCCCATGTGGCGAATTGTTTTGAATCATGAAAAGTAATAAAGGAAAACAATAGCTTTACATAATTTGGCAGTATATGGAGAGTGAGGTCTTGTAAACCAATACCATAAAATGTTATGAATAAAGAATATAAAACATCTTAAGATAAGCAACAATGTTGAAATAAGTATATCATATATAGACTATGAAGAGAGATTAAAGTCAACCTGTTCAACATGTAAACATTCGCTGCAAGTTTGAACTTCTGAAGTATTATTTTGATGAAGAAGCCACCTGTTACTTTCCTATTGCTTTGATGAAATTTTGCAATAGCTCCCAGTCTTTGCTTCAAAAAAAAAAAAAAAAAAAAAAATTATCTGGAAATCAGACGCACAAGGCTGAATAGCATTAATATTCATAATGCCATAATATTCATTTTCCAAATAGCAGAGAGAGTCTTTGATCTATGTGAGGCTGATCTATGAAACACAATAATAAAATTTCTTTTGAATATGAAATATTCAGTATTAGGACAACAATGTTAAATACATTCTTTACATTAATAATGTTATGTTCAGAAAAGCTGAACTTATGTACTTGAGTAATGCATTCTAAATTTGTTGGATTTGAAATAATATATTTAGCTATGTCGGGAATTTCGACCCGATCAATCGAAATTCCCGCCATTTGACTTCACCTACGACTACGTCAAATTGGAGGGAGAGGAGAAACTCGCGGGCGAATGAATGTAGTTCCAGACGTGAACGTTTAGAGCCAAAAAAGGAAACCACCTGGTAGGAAGGCGCTGAGACTAATAAAATCAATTGCTGGTAATTTAAGATTAGGAAAAATAAAGTCATTCTGTTGTAACATGATAAAAAAATCCAATCTAGAAATTTAGGTTCAGGATAAATTGCGCCAAAAAGCTGACGTCGGAGGTTGCAAGGATAGCTCGTCCTCTTTGATCCAACGTCCCCAACCGAAGTAAGTCCCTTCTAATTGTTATCTCTCCTCTCTACCTTGTCTACCAGGTTGGTTGTAGTAGAAGTTTGAGTGCAAGACATTTAGTTTTTATATCGCAGTTTAGTGTAGAGATCCTTGTGATTGGGGATCTGAATCCTGAGTTAAATAAGAATAGGGATATTTGGTGTGTGATTCGTTGTGTATTGAATTCGAATTGGCACTATTTTCAGTTTGTTAATGAGTCCGGTGTGGACTTTGTGCTTGAAGAGCACATGCTACATTACCTAGGGTCAGTCTTGTTTTTCAGTGAGTTTTGTGAATGCTTAAGAATGTTGTTTGTCTTTATCAGAGTTTATTTTTGTAATAAAATTGTAAATTTTATCGCCGTATTTTAGTTAACTCCTGGAGGGTTTTGGGAATCTTGCCTCTTCAAGGCCTTGCGATCCGCCCAGTACATCGGGCAGATTTAATTAACTGGTGAAAATCACAACATTTGGTCCTTCGAACCGGATCGCAAGCGCTTCCCAGAGCCGGACAGGACTAATTTAAAATATGAGCCTTTGAGAGAGAGAGAGAGAGACTAACAATTAAGGTCCTCTACGTCCCGATGTGCGATCGCCCACGTGGGTCAGTTCTTTGAGTCCCTTCTTAACGTTAAATTATCCTTTTTTCCTTGCCTTGTCCAACGTAAAGTAAAGTAATTAAGATGGCTGTGTCCACGATCGTGCATATCGAGGCGTCGATGGGCCTACTGGAGGATTTGCTAAGCGAAACGCAAAGGGCACTGATAGAGACCTACTCCGAGTCCGTTTACCAGAATTTGGTAACGGAGTTGCAGGCAGAGGTCCGACAGCTTAAAGAGCTATACAAAAACCAGAGAGTTAAATTAGAGTCTAGTATCGAAGCCCGAATTAGGCATATGTTAGGTGAAGCGACACGCGCTTCCACACTATTGTACAATAGAATAGATAAAGTGAAAGGCCCTTCAACGGGGAATGTTGCCCTCCCCAGGTTGAAGCCGCTGCCTCTCCCCACGTTTGAAGAGGAAGTGCAAGAGTACGCATCGTACCGTGAACTATTCACGATCCACGTGGATCGAAGAGCTGATTTAGACGAAGTGTCTAAATTCACGTATTTATTGGGGACGTTGGGCAAAGAGCCGCTCCGGATTATCAAATCTCTGAGTGTAACCGCCGCGAACTATAGTGTAGCATTAGATTTATTAGATAAGCAGTATGGCAACGTGCACCAAACACTCGTGATTCTGCACCGCAAGTTAGCAAACATCTTTGTGCCGTCACTAAACCCGGTAGAATTAAAAAGGTTCCGTTTTGAGTTGACCATCATTATTGAGCAAATCAAAAGACTTAGTACCAATGACTTAGGCCAGGGCATGGTCATGAGCCTCATTAATCAAAAATTGTCAGAGGGAAAACTATACCGCAAGGTGGTAGAGCATTTGAGGAAATGCGACTATACGTTGGACGAGTTTTTTGAGGCAATAGATTTCATAGTAAGAATGTTAGAAGACGATGCATTGCAGAGAGGCGACAGTCTTGAGAGTGACAAAGGACCAGACAGTAGTGTAAGACCGAAAACCCATCCCATCCACCATAATTCCTGCCCATTTTGTAGCGAACGGCATCCGCCTCACGGATGTCGCCAAGTGACAGACGTAGCTGTTAGACGTCGCATTTTACTAAAAAGGGGTCTTTGTTTCAATTGCACGAAATCAGGCCATCGTAGCGATAAATGTCCCGTATCAAATTCCTGTAGAAACTGTAATGCTAAGCACCACACTGCGATTTGCGACGCGGGTAGACCGCAATCAATCCCTAGTCATAGTAATAGTCAATCAACAACGTCCCGCCCCGTAGTAAATGCGACGCCTGCACAGAACCAAAATGCCCCCCGTCCGTCTAAGGTTAAAGTAGAATCTAAGCCGTGCACGAGCGCAAAGATCGCGCAGAGGTCTGATGTGGACCTCCCATGCACTATCTTGCCAACAGCCATGGCAGGTATTCAACAAAGGCAAGGTAGTAAGCGAGTCCGCCTATTTCTCGACTCAGGAAGCCAGAGGAGCTTCATCTCTGCAAAAATTGCCCGTCAATTAGGCCTACCGGTGGTAGGAAGAGTATCCTTGAATATAGCTCCGTTTGGTTCCGAGGAAATAAGCGGCCAATACGATGTAGTAAGTTGCAGGGTTGAAATGGGGAAAAGAATCGTGCGTATGAAATTGGTGGCACACGAACACGTGGACGTCCCGATACATAACGTGGGTTATGTCAAAGTCAGACAGCATCTGTTAGCCAAGGGAGTCACGTTAGCCGATCCAGCAAGCCAATCAGATACCATGAAGAACGTTCACATATTAGTTGGGGCTGATTATTTTAGCTATTTTGTCATAGGTGTAGAAAAAGTAGATGGGATAAATCTTTTCTTAACGCATAATGGTATGTCCCCGTACGGGAAGGTGCCACAGTGGCTGTTCCAAGGGGAAAAGGTCGAACAAGTAAGAACGTTGAGAGTGTGCAGAATCACGGACGAGCCATATCTGTATGATGTAGATGAGTGGTGGCGATTAGACCGTGTTGGTATCGCCCCATCTGAGCAATACACTGTTCGCGAGGCCGAGGCCGTGCGAAAGGTATCGCAAAGCGTTGTAAGAAAACCTGAGGGATATCAGGTTAGCCTACCATTCGGATCGGATGCTAGGCCAGAAACAAATTATCGTAACGCTATGGCGCAGTTGGAGTCGTTGCAGACAAAATTCAGAAAGGATAGGGAATATCTTGAACAATATCAGGGAGTGATAGATAAGTATCTCGAAGCAGGTTTTATATCAGAAGTGAAAAATCCCGTAGTGGAAGGTTATTACATGCCACACTTTGGTGTTAAGAAAGACAGCCGTACCACCCCCCTTAGAATCGTGTTCAATGCCTCTGCCAAGTCACAAGGTTGCAAGTCCTTGAATGAATGTCTTTTACCTGGGCCCAATTTGGTAGAAGTAGCATATAGTTTAATTATAAGGTTTAGGTTGAATCGATATGCCATGTTAGCCGACATAAGTAAAGCATTCCATCGTGTTTTGTTAGATCCTCGTGATGCCAAATACACACGATTTCTGTGGCGCAAGGCAGCTGGTCGAGCGCTTACCTTCGCCTTTAGAGTCGTGGTGTTCGGCATCACAGCTAGTCCATTTTTGCTACAGCAAATATTAAACTGTCATTTTAAAGAAGAAGGGCGCCCAGATTTAGTGAAATCTTTTTATGTCGATAATTATCTGGCCACGTTTGAAGATATAGAACATATGAGGCAAGAGCATGAGTCTGTTCATAACATCTTAAAAAGGGCGGGTATGCCCTTAGAAGGGTGGGCCAGCAATCACTTGGCCTTCGATAGCGAGAGACAGTGGAATGAGCCTGTGAGTGTGAACGTGCTCGGGCTGCGATGGGCCCGGGACATGGACAGATTGTGTGTGAAAGAAAGCAAAAGGATCTGTGAGTTGGGGGAGGGATGGGTGCCCACGAAGCGTAGGGTACTTTCCCTATTAGTCTCCATATATGATCCGATAGGTTTGATAAGCCCATTATTTGTAAGGGGAAAGCTTTTCCTTCAACAACTATGGGAGGATAATGTAGGTTGGGATGATGTTTTAGGAAAAGAGAGGGCTAAAGAGGCAAGTGAATTGTTGAATGATTTGAAAGCGGTGAGCGACATCACCTTTCAAAGATCAATAGGAAAAAGAGGCTTACAACTTCATGTGTTCACTGATGCCAGCAGTAAGGCATATGGAGCAGTAGCATATACTAGGGACGAATGCAATCGGGTAAGTCTGGTAACGAGTAAAACCCTGATCACTCCGAAAGGGATGAGCAAGCTGACGATCCCTAAGCTAGAGTTGCTGGCCTTATTGTTAGGCAGCAGACTAGCAAGAACGCTCAAGGATCTGATCGAGCCACGGGAAATAGTAATGTGGACCGACAGTAAGGTAACGTTGGCATGGGTAGCATCGCCCGATGCTAGGTCTAATAAAAATGTGTTTGTTTCTAACAGAGTGGCGGAAATTAATTTTATTCAGCAGGTTTGTAGTTTCAGTCTGAACCATGTCCCTAGTCAGCAGAACCCTGCCGATATCCTATCCCGAGGCGCAACGGCTCAACAATTGCAAGCTAACCCCCTGTGGAGGAACGGTCCAGAATTTCTCAGGACCACGGGAAGGCCTGTTCCTTGCGAGGAGGAAGATTTACTACATCAAACTCACGTAGTAGCGGCGGTGCAGGAGTTGAGGGAGGAGATGTGTCCTACCCCCCCAGGCGAGATTTGGGACGTCCTGAAGAGGGAAGTAGGGTTCCAATTCTTGTTACGAGTAGCCAGACTAGTTTTAAAGTTTGCTAAGATAGAACGGCATCCGTTCAGTATTGTTGTAAAATTAGAGCAAAAACATTATTTGCCTACTGTTTATGCCTACTTAGAGGGCGGAGTCAGACCCCCTCGTGAAGTTGCTAATTTTGCTAGACAATTGAATTTAGTTTTGGTAGATAATCTCATCTGCACCAGGGGACGAGTGTCCCATGTAGGAGAAACTGATAATTTAACTCTCTTGCCAGCCAAAGGGCATTTGGTTAGGATGTATCTAAATTATTTACATCAGTTACATTTGCATTGTGGGGTGAATACTCTAATAGGTATCTTTCGACAGAAATGTTGGGTGGCGGGTCTACGTTCCATTGCGAAGCGAACCGTGCGGCAATGCCCTGAATGCAAGCTGGCCTTCCAGCCTCTAACGAGACAGCCACCACCACCCCCCCTGCCAAAGGAAAGGATCACCCTCACAAAACCGTTCACGGCGGTCGGAGTGGACCACACAGCAGCTATACACACGGAAACACGGTCAGGGTATATACTTATCGTAACTTGCATGGCCAGCAGAGCCGTGTACCTTGACTTCTGTCCCTCTTTGGAAGCAGAAGAATTCGTGTTGGCACTTAGACGGTTTAGCGCCACCCACGGTGCCCCACAGCTCATCATGTCCGATAACCATCAAACCTTCAAGGCTGCCATCCACCTCCTGCAGGGACTTTATGAAGAGGATGAAGTCCAGCAGTTCCTGAGGAAAACTGGCATAAAGTGGCGGTTTCAGACGCCCCGTGCACCTTGGAAGGGTGGGTTCTTCGAGCGTTTGATAGGAGTAACGAAACGGACCCTCCAGATAGCCCTCGGAAAGAAGTACCTGCCGGACGCCCACGTGCTAACCCTCGTGAAAGAAGCAGAAGCAGTGGTGAAT
Organism: Palaemon carinicauda; assembly: GCF_036898095.1. Classification (NCBI taxonomy): domain Eukaryota; kingdom Metazoa; phylum Arthropoda; class Malacostraca; order Decapoda; family Palaemonidae; genus Palaemon; species Palaemon carinicauda. Next base: position 9,010,385 of record NC_090734.1, read on the forward strand.
AATCGACCGCTCATGTACAGCGGTGACGAGCGCGAGGATGAAGTCCTCACCCCCTCCCATTTGATAAGAGGACACCAAGTCCACCTCATGGCCCCGATCTTACCGGACGACCATCTGAACGCAACCTTCACCTCTCGGAAGCTACGTGATCGTTACGTAAGATTGACAGATTCGCTCAAAGCCTTTAGGGAACGCTGGAGAAAGGAATACTTGAGTGCCTTGAGGGCCCGGCACGACAGTCGGCCCGGGGAACCCTCCAAGCTGCACCCCGGAGACATCGTGCTAGTGAAGCAGGACAATAAGAAGAGAGCGACTTGGCCACTGGGACGTGTCGTGGAGACGTATCCTGACGACAACGGAGTCGTACGCTCGGCGAAAGTGTTGTTTGAGGGTGTCGAATCGCTGCGAGCTGTCAGCCACCTGGTTCCCCTAGAAATAGCCCCCTCTGAGGATGACCATGAAGGAGACGACGGCGATGACGGAGAAGAGGGTGCGAACAGTTCGACAGCCGGAATGCCAGGGATAGCGGAGATGTCTGGGAACGACCAGGGTATGGCAACAGCTACGACAACTCAACAACCAACCACAGGAACGGACGACAACGACGCGGAAGGTGAGAACTATGCAGTTAGTGAAAGAAGTGAAAATGAAAATGAAACAGAGCAGACGAACGCACAAGGACGTTCTGCACGCCCATTGAGAAGGGCTGCCGCGAAACAGCGAGAACTAATGGACTGTCTACTGAAAGGTGACGATATATAAAAAGTAGCTGTAAACTGTAAGTGAAAAGGGGGCGTGTTCTATCTGGAAGGTAGGGAGGGTGGAGTTTGTGAGGTGTGCGTGAATCGTCGGAGGTTGGAAGTGCTTAGGGGTGGAGAACGGGGACGGGATGGTCTCTCGTGCGTACAGACCGAGCGTTGCACAGAACCAGCCCCTCCCTCTTGTACTCCATTAAGTAACAGCCTGCATGTAGCAGCGCTATAGAAGTCTCGATTATTGTGAGTTGAGACAGACTGAATTTGAATTGTCATTTATGTATTTCTGCCATTTCTTGAATTGTCTTAGGCCCATTGCCTAATTGTCGTTGCACTTGAATTATTATGATTGCATTTATGCCATTTCTTGAATTGTCTTAGGCCCATTGCCTAATTGTCTTTGCACTTGAATTATTATGATTGCATTTCTGCCATTTCTTGAATTGTCTTAGGCCCATTGCCTAATTGTCTTTGCACTTGAATTGTCATGATTGCATTTCTGCCATTTCTTGAATTGTCTTAGGCCCATTGCCTAATTGCTTGCCAATTGAATTATTGTTTGCATTTCTGCCATTTCTTGAATTGTCTTAGGCCCATTGCCTAATTGCTTGCCAATTGAATTCTGTAAAATGTGTACATTATCACTTATTTCTGCTGTTCCTTATGTGTATTACACGAGTGCTTTAGAATTGCTAGGCCCATTGCCTATTTTGATCTGTTATATGACTGTATATTATTGATTGTGTTTATTACCCCGGGGTAACATTGCTGTTGTATATTGTGCGTACTCTGTTCGAGTCGTTGCGGAGCGCTACGCAGCGAGCCTAACAGTCTCGGAGTAAGCCACCCCCCCCCACCCCGAGTCTAGCTCCATCCAATTGACCGACGTTTCATCGCTCCTTATTTTGGGGCGTGGAGGATGTCGGGAATTTCGACCCGATCAATCGAAATTCCCGCCATTTGACTTCACCTTCGACTACGTCAAATTGGAGGGAGAGGAGAAACTCGCGGGCGAATGAATGTAGTTCCAGACGTGAACGTTTAGAGCCAAAAAAGGAAACCACCTGGTAGGAAGGCGCTGAGACTAATAAAATCAATTGCTGGTAATTTAAGATTAGGAAAAATAAAGTCATTCTGTTGTAACATGATAAAAAAATCCAATCTAGAAATTTAGGTTCAGGATAAATTGCGCCAAAAAGCTGACGTCGGAGGTTGCAAGGATAGCTCGTCCTCTTTGATCCAACGTCCCCAACCGAAGTAAGTCCCTTCTAATTGTTATCTCTCCTCTCTACCTTGTCTACCAGGTTGGTTGTAGTAGAAGTTTGAGTGCAAGACGTTTAGTTTTTATATCGCAGTTTAGTGTAGAGATCCTTGTGATTGGGGATCTGAATCCTGAGTTAAATAAGAATAGGGATATTTGGTGTGTGATTCGTTGTGTATTGAATTCGAATTGGCACTATTTTCAGTTTGTTAATGAGTCCGGTGTGGACTTTGTGCTTGAAGAGCACATGCTACATTACCTAGGGTCAGTCTTGTTTTTCAGTGAGTTTTGTGAATGCTTAAGAATGTTGTTTGTCTTTATCAGAGTTTATTTTTGTAATAAAATTGTAAATTTTATCGCCGTATTTTAGTTAACTCCTGGAGGGTTTTGGGAATCTTGCCTCTTCAAGGCCTTGCGATCCGCCCAGTACATCGGGCAGATTTAATTAACTGGTGAAAATCACAACAAGCTACGACGAAGTAAATCCTTTAAACATAACACCAAAATACCGACCTTAAAGTTACCACCGTAATACTGAAATATTAAATGAATCGAAATATATGAGGGTTGCGTGCCAAATCATGAGTGACGTCGGATATATGAAACAGATTGCGTTGCTTTAGACCGACTTCTTGCAGAGATGAAAGGAAATGGTTGAAACTAAAAACCATTTCTCTTTTTGCTTCAAAATAAAAGACTATGGGTGTTCATCATTCCGTTTCTGGTAATAATTTCTGAAGGAGATTAGGATTAAAATACAATTGACATTCTATTTGAGAATCCAAGTTTCATTTTATTATTCATTCGCTTTTCAAAATGTGTTCACAAAATAATAAATATAATCATGGCAGAATTTAATCTTTAATAGCTGGCTCAGTAATCATCAGTATTATTATTATTATTATTATTATTATTATTATTATTATTATTATTATTATTATTGCTGCTGTTGTTGTTGTTGTTTGTTTTATTCTACAAAACAAACTTTTATGTTTAATCATCAATGTCCCTTGGTGAGATCAAAATCTCGACATCTAAATTATATGTATACACATGCACACACACACACTTATATATATATATATATATATATATACATATATATATATATATATATATATGTACGTATGTGTATAAATATATGTATATATATAAATATATATATATATATATATATATATATAAAGATAAACACAGAGAAAAATTTGCAATTGAATGTAGGAATCGATTTGCAGTCTTAGAAATTTTAAGAGACGAAAAACAGACAATCAATGAGGAATGGTGTTATATTAAGAAGATATATCAGTCAGTTGGTAGTGAAGCAGAGGGACACGTAGTTAAAAGGAGAAAGCCGTGGATACTATAATAAGAAGATATAGACAGAAATTGATTGTTAAAAGTTTTCAGGGAAGAAATGGAAATTACAAGGCAGAGCATGCCAAGTATTCCAATATTGACAGTGAGGTCAAAAGAGAAGCCACGAGTGAGTAGAGAGAATATTTAGACAGTAAAGAAGATGAATCTGGCAGAGTTATGAATTCAGGAAGTGGCTATGGTGTAAGAATTTGATCATAAAATTATTAATTAAATCTCGACTAGGTCAAAAAAGTAGCATATACCCCTCAAAAAGAGAGATTGTTCTGTTATAAAAACAGAAGATGAAGAAAGAACGTTGGATGGAATACTTTAGTGAGGTTATGAATAAAATATGAAGGGAATAATTTTATTGATATATCTGAAACTGATGAAGACCTTTATGTGCCCATGAATGAATTCAGTGTGTTTGAAGTTGAAGCTATCCTAAAAAAACTAATGGGATGGAAAGCCCTAGGATACGAACCGAGAATGAAGTGACTCCCAGACTACTTACAAGCTTATTCTGTAGAATGTGGTATGAAGAGGAAAAACCTAATGAATGGGAATTAGGAGTGTTGGTGAAAATAGCAAAAATGGAGACTTGACTGACTGTAATAATTAAAGAGGTACAAAACGTAAGTTGTTATGAAAATATATAGACTGCTCATTCTAAAAAGACTGGAGAGAAAGATTGATCAAAAGCTGAGAGAGAAAAAAAAAAAACAGGATTTCAAAAAGGTAGAAGTTGCACTGACCAAATTTTCCCTTCGACATGTACAGCAATGCGTAGAACATAAAAATCCCGTTTTGATGGTATTTGTGGACTATGAAAAAGCCTTTGATAGTGTGCACGGCAAATTTTGTGGAGGGTTCTTTGTTATGGAATTCATCTTAAATATGTAAATTTAATTAAGTTTGTTCATGAGCATAGAAGGTGAAAAGTTAATGTTAATGGAGTCTTTTCAAATAAATTTCCAGCGAACAGTGGAGTACTCGAAGGGAATGTGTTGTCACCTATGTTGTTTATCCTCCTAATGGATTTTGTAATGCATAAAAGTCAGTGATAGTGGAGAAGGGTTGGACTGGATTGGTGATAGGATTTTAGTGTACCTAGAGTAGGCTGACGATGCTGTCCTTGTTAGCAGAACACCACTCGGATTAGTAATGCTTGCTTACCGAAATGCATGAAATATCATACAAGGTTGGGCTGAATATCAATAGAAGAAAGACAGAGATGATGAAAACGGAATTTGCAATGGATGATGAAATATCATTGAAAGGAGAAAGGATTAATGAGGTAAAATCATCTAAGTATTTAGGAACTATGATCTCCAATACAGGGTCTTTAGAATTAGAGTTTAGTGAATGAATGAAGAAAATCAAATCAGACAATTACTAGCTTAAGTAAAATTTGGAAATCAAATCGTCTGAAATTTCATATAAAATATCCAGACTATATATCAGTTTAGTGAGATTGGTGTTACTTGGTGTTACTCTTTGGACACGTGTCATGGTATGACAATTTCACATTCTCCAATACATTTAGTTTGATTTGAGAACAAAACCCGCAGAAGGATATCGGGAGTTGAATGGCAGGACAGGATTAGAAAAGAAACTATACGAGAGATTGCTCGTATACCATATGTGGATGAGATCATGATGACGGGTAGATAGATATGGTTTGGACATGCTCTTCGCATTCCCTAAGAGAAATTAGTTCACAAAACGTTCAGCTGGGCTCCACAAGGGACTAGAAGAGTTGGAAGACCCAGGCCTACATGGCTAAGGACTATGAAGCGCAAAATAGATGTTAAATGAAGAAGTATTGAATTAAAAGCTCAAGACAGAGACGGCTGGTGAAATCTAACCGAGGCCCTATGCGTCAATAATCATAGGAGGAGATGATGATGGTGATGGTGATGATGATGATTTTCAGTCACGTTCAGCAGCAAGAGGTATAACCCCTCGATGTCTCCCAAGTCACTCTAGTAAGGGGATAAAAGGTAGTAATACTTAGGTGAGAGAGGTTGAAGTTAGTTAAGGAAGAGGGGTGGAAAGGGTTTAATTCCTGTGTGTGGGTATCAATATAGATATTTAGCCGTTACTTTTGAGGGGTTATGCATACACACACACCCACACACACAAACAAACACACAAACCCACACACACACACACACACACATATATATATATATATATACATATATATATATATATATATATATACATATATATATACATATATATGTATATATATATATATATATATACGTGTGTGTATACATATATATGCACACTTATATATACATATATACATATATACGTGTGTGTGTATAGATATGTATAAACACTCATATATACATATATATATATATATATATATGTATATATATTCATATATATATATATATATATATAAATATATATATATATATGTATGTATATATATATATATATATATATGTGTGTGTGTGTGTGTGTGTGTGTGTACAATAACCATATACATATCATTGTGTGTGTAAAAGGTTCTCCCGTTTTATTATACAACTATATCACCAACTATCGTCTCTCTCTGTTTGCCTCATAAATTAAAGACTGGAATTTATCTCATAAAATAGGGAAAATTTTCATAATCCATTCTCATAAATTCGAAAAAGACGATCATTTATCATTTGTTGTTATTTGTGGCCTGATTTTTCATTACATACAATATAATATATGATATACTGTTAAATATAATATACAAGTAATATTGGGATACATGTCCTTATAAGGCGTTTTAAGGGCTACACGTAATGAACTGCATCAGCAAAAACCAATTTACACATCAATAATGTATTAATATTGTTACTAGCTAAGCTTCAACCATAGTTGCAGAAGCAGGATGCCATTAGCCTAAGGTATCCAACAGAGAAAATAGCCCAGTGAGGAAATTAAATAAGGAAATATATAGAATCGTGCTGAATATACCCTAAAGAAAGAGAACTCAAATCCAAAACAGTGGAAAACCATGGTACAGAGTCTATAGCACTACCAAAGATTAGAGAACAATGGTATTATTTTGGAGTGTTCTTCTCCTAGAATAGATCTTACCATTGCTAAAGAGTCTCTTGAATCCATATGATAAGAAAAAGATAATATGCTTTAAATAAGAAGGAGTGGGTAGGTAGTAGTAGGTTGGTCAGGGCATAAGCCACCCGTTGAGATACTACCGCTAGAGAGTTATTTTGCCCTTTGACTGGCCAGAAAGTACTTCATTGGATCGTTCTCTCTGGTTGTGGTTCATTTTCCCATTGCCTACTCATACACCGAATAGTCGGGCCTCTTCTTTACATATTCTCCTCTGTCTTCATACACCTGACTACACTAGATATTACCAAACAGTTCTTCTCTGAAGGGGTTAAGTTAACTACTGCACCGTAATTGTTCAGTGGCTACTTTTTTCTTGGCAAGGGTAGAAGAGACTCTTTACCTATGGTAAGCAGCTCTTCTAAAAGGACACTCCAAAATCAAATCATTATTTTCTAATCTTGGTTAGTGACATAGCCTCTGTACCATGATCCTCCACTGTCTTGGGTTAGAGTTTTCATACTTGAAGGTACACTCGGGCACACTATTCTATCTTATTTATATTCCTCTTATTTAGTTAAAGTTTTTATAAATTATATGTGAAATATTAATTTTAATGTTTTTACTGTTCATAAAATATCTAAATTGTTAATTAGTTCTCTTATTTCTTTTTTTCCTTTCCTAACTGGGCTATTTTCCCTGTTGGAGTCTCTGGGCTTATAGCATCCTGCTTTTTCGAACTAGGGTTGTAGCTTTGCAAGTAATAATAATAATAATAATAATAATAATAATAATAATAATAATAATAATAATAATAATAAAAAAGAGAACTTAGATAAAATAAAGATTAATAATTGTTCTTATTTATTGATAAACTCGGTGTGATTCCTAATTAGGAAAAACCTCTTATATACGAAAAGATTAAAAGTCTATATTTACAAATGAAAGGTCAGTTTGCTGTTTCCCCATACAACATTGGTCGATTGTTCGACCATTCTTCAGAATTTTCAATAATACGAATTGGAGATTTTCCATCGTTATTTCAGGACTTAAAGGTATTTGAAAAATCTCTTCCGATATCCGATAATGGAGTGTTACTCAGAAATACAGAATAAAATATAACATGTTTGCAGTTGGAATATAATAAATGACCTAGTTTAGCTGGCTCATGAAGACAGAAAGATTTTTTGAATAGTAACCAACGCTGAGAGAGAGAGAGAGAGAGAGAGAGAGAGAGAGAGAGAGAGAGAGAGAGAGAGAGAGAGAGAGATAGTAAATGTGTTGTCACCTATGTTGTTTATCCTCCTCGTGGATTTTATATTGCATAAAAGAGGTGGGGTTGGCAGAGAAGGATTGGACTGGATTGGTAACAGGAAATTAGTAGACCTAGAGTATGCTCATGACGCTAGTCCTTATTAGAAAAATGACACGTGATTTGCAAAGGTTGTTTACCAAAATGCATGAAATATAACATAAGTTTGGGCACAAATAGAAGAAAGAGAGCGAAGATGAGAATGGAATACGCAATGGAAGATGAAATATTATTGGAAGGAGAAAAGAATAAATAGGTGGAATCATTTCAACATTTAGGAACTACGGTATCTAAAACTGGGTCTTTAGATTTGGAGTTTGATGAAAATTTGTAAAAAAAAAAAAAAAAAAAAAAAATCAGACAATGGCAAGTTTGAGTAAAATTTGGAAATCAAATGGCCTGAAATTACATTTAAAAATCAGGCTGTATATCAGTTTAGTGAACTCGGTGTTAATATATGGACATGAAGGTTGCATAACAAGGGAACGATATCCAAGAGATTTAGTATATATGAGAACAGACCCCTCAGAAGAATAATGGGAGTTAAATGGCAGGACCAGATTAAAAAAGAGACTATAAGAACGATTACAAAAGTTACCTATTTGGATGATATCATGGTTAGGGGTAGATGGAAATGGTCAGGGCAGGTTCTTTGCACTCCCCAAGAGAGATTGGTTCACCAAACTTTCAACTGGCCTCCACAAGGCACAAAAAGAGTTGGCAGCCCCAGGCCTACATGGCTGAGGACTATGAAGCGTGGAGTAAGAGATGATGAATGGAGAAGCATTGATTTAAAAGCTCAGTTATAGACAACTGGTGAAATCTAACTGAGACCCTATGCGTTAATAGGCGTAGGAAATTACTGTGTATATATATATATATATATATATATACAGTAAACCTCGGCGGCGTCACAAGAGTTAAGAATGTTCGGACTCTCCCCGTCTCTCGAGTAGGGGATAGAATGAGTGAGTAGTCATAACCTGGTGAAAGGAGTAACCCTGACAGTTACACTGGGAAACCACAATCTTCAACTAATTGCTGAAACTGCCGTATTGTAGTTGAAAACGGTGAATGGATGGGAAGGCTTGAATCTGTGTGTGCATAAATATCTAAATATTTAGCCGTCATTACGGGAGGTATACACTACTTATATATCGGATGAATGGGTGGAATTTATACTTGTTTCAAATTGTTTACTGTTGGGCAACTTGATATACTGTAAGTCTTGTTTCAAGTTTTTATATGATTGATCTCTTGTAATGTTACCTTATATAATATTCCCTATATATATATATATATATATATATATATATATTATTTTCCATATATAATTTAACTGGTATTTCTCCTTCCATTTTCAGCGCCGGTCTGCTTTCCCTGTTGGGGCCCTTGGGCTTGTGGTATCCTGCTTTATTAACTATGGCCGTAGTTTGGCTAATAATAATAATAATAATAATAATAATAATAATAATAATAATAATAATAATAATGAGTAACAAAAACTTCTAATTTTGTGGCTGTAAAATTATCAATTCATACATTCAATCAGCTTAGCGTATAAATATTCTATATGAAAACATATATCCCATTAATATAACCTGATGTCTTTGGTGATTAAATAAGCGTTTTGTAAATTAAGAACTATATTTTCGTTATTCTAGTTAGCATAGTATTGTAGAGCTATTTGTGAATCATAACAAATCCGTTGATTAATTGTCAACAACCTGGTTTCGTATGCGAAAATAATTTGAAATAAAATTAAAAAAAAAAAAAAAATATTCAAAATTTCTCCATATATCTGTTCTTACAAATTAGACTTATACATACCATTTGAAAATAGGAAATCACATTTTACTACTGTATTACAAAATGGAAATATCATGGCATTGATATTAGAGGAACGATATGCTTGTGTAAATAATCGTCTTGTAGTGCCTGCAATCTCCCCACCCTTGTGAGCTAAGAATGGGGAGTTAGGAGGAGCTTATAGGTCTACCTAATGAGCCGCCAGCAGCCATTGTCTGGCCCTCCCTGGTTTTACCTTGATTGAAAATGGGCTTGGCGCAGATCATATGTATATATGTTCAGCATCTAGGACTTTCCCTGTCTCTTGTCTTTGCCATTTATGAGTGACACAAACCTTGAAAACCAATAAACCTTTAAAATCTTTATGCCACACATAAATCAAAGTCATTTGGATAGTATTACCCCCTTTTTGATCACTGCCATTTAAGTCTTCCATCATCCGTACAAATAGATACTGAGAGAGAGAGAGAGAGAGAGAGAGAGAGAGAGAGAGAGAGACTTTTTATTCTGCAACTCCGAGAATGGCTTTTAATAATGATAATGTGCTCGTTATACCCTATAATGACCTCTTACGGAGGGTTCCAAGTTTTTGCAAGAATTTTAATATTAATGTTGTTTTTAAATTTCCAAATACACTGAAAAGCATACTAATAAGGAATTCTCCCAAAGTTTCTCAGGGCTGCATTTACGGGGTTCCTTGCATGAACTGCAAGTGTTTTTATCTCGGACAATCTGGGAAGGGACTGGACACCAGAATTAAACAACACAAATATAGTGTGAGAACGGGACAAATCTCGAATGCTTTGTTTTTACACATTAATCATTTTAATCACATGATTCACGGGAGGGGGTAAAAGTTGTTTTATATTGTAATAATATAACTCGTAAAAATATAATTGAATCTGCTTTTATCAATTACCACAGTAACTTAATGAATGTAAGCCAGGGTATGTACAAACTGGACCCATTTCTTGTTAGCGAGATTTGTAAGATTGTTTCTTTTTAATCACCTGTTGAACTGTTCTCTATCTGCTGTACTAGTTTTAACCGGACTTTGAATACTTGATTTCAATTTTTTCAGTTTACTTTGTTAGATGTTCTCTGTGTTTTTAGCATTGTACCTCGAAAATGTGTTGAAATAACACGAAAGCGCTCGGTATACCTTCTTTTATTTTTCCTGTGGCCTTGGCTGAATATATATATATATATATATATATATATATATAAATATATATATATATATATATATACGTACATATATATGTATATATATATATATATATATATATCGTTTTCATTTGCGACTGGAAAAATAACTGGATGCCATTGTTTAGCAAAGCTAATTCAGTAATAAACAGGCCTCTACAAAAATTTGGAGACATGGAAGGAAATCGAGGGGGAAAAATCCTCTTTTTTGATTGATATAGCTTGTAGCTCGATGTTAGAATATGTTCATATGTTCAGTTGAATATCTCCTATGAAAAAATGTCTTAAAATTGATTATACTATACATTGGTATTATAAAAATGTACGAAGATTAAAAAATAATCCAATCAAAATATTATTAGTAACGTGGCTATATTCATTACACACATACACACACACACACACACACACATATATATATATATATATATATGTGTGTGTGTGTATGTGTAATGAATATCTATCTATATATATATATATATATATATGTATATATATATATATATATATATGTGTGTGTGTGTGTGTGTGTTTATGTGTAATGAATATATGTATATATGTATATATATATATATATATATATGTGTGTGTATATATATATATATATATATACTGTATATATATACATATATATGTATATATATATATATATATATATAGTTGTATATTAATATATGCATATTTGCATTTATACTGCATATATATATATATATATATATATATCATTAGGATGGCTTCCTGGTCTGGGGACTGAAAATATTGTATTCCATAGCTCTTGAATTGGAACCACGCATATGATATTATATATACTACGACTGGCAAGTAATCAACCTCTCAAATTCCAAAGACCCTTTTTTGCTTCTACGTTAAAACTGTTACACTTTAAATTCCTGACACAGTTAAATAACTCCCAGACATCAATATATAAAACACTGAATATCCAAAAGTCTTTTGAATACACTAGAAATTAAACTGAATAATTACTCTCAAGTATTATGAAGATGTATCTAAAATTTACCGTGGTTCTTAACAGGATACGAGCAGAACTGGTTTTAGATAATGATGATTGGAATAATACACTCCTTACAAAAATAAATATATTCCATATAAATTACAACACTTTGAAAAGAATTTACACATAAAAAATAAGTTACGGGGAACTATTAAGTCTGAGCAAAACTTAGTTTAAGACAAAAATGTTACGATCTGAAATTATATAATAACATGACTTGAACTATTATATCTCAATATATCTTAAACTAAGAAAAGAAGTAATGCAATGTAAAATATACAAAAGCTTGAAATTAAAACTGAATAATACAATATTCAAGTTTGAAACTTGATGAGAAATAGATAACTAAATCATGTTACAGTATCTTAACCTTCCTGCAGGGCCGTTTTCAAACTTTACAAAATGCTAACACTCGCCCTATTACAATGAATTAAAAATCACCGTTCCATCTTACGTATCTTTTCGACACACGATTTGCTTTGGGGCAGAGCGTCGCTTAGGAGAGAACACACTAAAATGTACTGACCACTTTCAACAACAATACTCGGAGCTATGTGCGAGAGGGAGAGAGGCAAAGTTATCTGTCTTAGGTTGCAATCTCTATCCTGATCTAGGAAACCTATCCTAGGTGTCAACTTTTATATGAAATTTGGCTAATTCCAGAAGGTTCCAGGATTAAAGTGTGGTAGTGTGGGGGCTGGGTCGAGCTTCAAAGTTGCCAAGTATCCTCTCCCGAACGCTGTACTCATGATACACCAGAAGGCTCTCTCAACCAGCTAGCTACGCCCACCCTTTGTCCTCGAAATGAGAAAAAAAAGTTAACATCCCCTCACAGGGCCTTCGCAAAGTTTCTAAAGTACATGATAGAGAATTTACCAAAGCACATGTTACAGAACATTCTCTTTCAAACATGATGCAACATTTCATAAAATATAAAAGAACATTACCTAAGCCCTTGTTAATATCTCGCACGAATCTCGAAACACTATCAAAGAGATTATGTATGACATCATACCAAACATACATGAAATAAAAAGTTCATTCTTAAAAATAACCTAAATTTACATATATTAACGTGAATAAATAATACAATGAAATTCCCGACGAAAGTCTTACATAATTTACATAAAATACTTACATCTACATGAGAGGAGCTCCTTTTACGGGATGCCAAGTTCATCTCTTCAATGCATATATGAAAGCAATATAAAATAAGAATAATATCATAATTGAACTACGTTACTTTCTCTACACTAGACCAGCTTCGTAAGAATATATATATATATATATATATATATATATATATATATGTAAGCGGAAACTAAAAGTTTTACATATTTTTCTGAAGATGTAAACTTATTATGCGAAATGATTGACATTGTTAGGGTTTTGAGATAGATATTTCACTCTTCATAAAGATTCAGCAAGGAATATCCTTCTGCGAGACTTTTGACAGTTGTCTGATTGGTTTCTTTGAGACCAAAAATTTCTTATGAATTTGTAATTTTTGGAAAGCGGTGGAGTTTCATTTTCCTTTTCGCTTGTTTGTTTTTGAATTGGTGATTGATTTTTGTTATTATTTCTCACTTCTATTTTTCTTCCTTTGCAATGTTGACAACTGGATTAATTACTTCAAGGAAAATAGATACTCGAATAAAGGAGATTTTAAATAAGATATGCTCTATATTATTAATATTGTCGATTGTCTAACATTCGTGAGTGACTGACGACAGATGAGAGAGAAAAAGAAACGGAAAAATCTGTTCAGGGCATTAGGATGTCTTTTCGTCAACCTCTTGTAAATGGGACCGAAGGAAATGAGAAATTGCCAACATCATTCACTTTTCAGCCTTACTTGCTCTAAAAGTCTAAATAGAAATACTTGTGTTCTTGATTACTTTCTTTCCGGCCAAACATTCTGGTGTCTGTTTAATTGGTTTGTCTTATTATTCCCATCTCGGCTTGAAAGATTTATTTCGTTTGTTAATGAAATTAGATATGTTGTCTTCATTTATCCCATTTTTCTACTTTACTTTGAGGGAAATATATGAACAGCTTCTAAATCTTACTTGAGTGTAGATGTTAGGTTACGTTAATAACTATTAAGTTCAAGTATATACATATCTTCATCAGACCTTACTAGTCCATGCTGAACGTGGGCCTCGGACATGCCATTAAAATTCTATCTTTATGGTTTTTTCTATACGAGTCCACACTCGCAAACTTTCTTAGTTCGTCAAGCCTTCGTCTTCTGTTCCTTCCTCTTCTTCTTTTACAATCTCTAGGGACCTATTCTGTTATTTCTAATATCCATATATTATCTGTCATTCTCATTATATGTCTTGCTCATGACCATTTCTTTTCCTTAAATGCTCTTTACATATCATCTAATTCAGTACGGTCTCGTATCCTTGTTGCACTTTTCCTCTCTCTTAGTGTTATTACCATCATATTGGAATATACATATACATATATATATATATATATATACATATACAGTATATATATATATATATATATATATGTATATATATATATATATATATATATAAATATATATATATATATATATATATGTGTGTGTGTGTGTGTGTGTGTGTGTGTGTATTGTGGAGTGGGTCGTTCTGAAGAAAAAAAATAAACAAACTTTTAAGCGTTTTTCTACTTTATTTAATCACGCTAAAATAAAAAAACAACATGCATCCTAAACTTAGGCAATGGGCAGCAGAGCTCCATAAAAGTTTAGTCATTGAAAAAATATTTATGCTACTAGCAGATGAGCTGTTTTGTCCATCAAACCGGGACTTGCTTGTTTGGTTTACAAGATCTCATTTTCCATGAAATTCTGGAATTTTTCTCTTCAACAAGGCCTACTCATTCTAGTTCCTTGATAGACACTTCAGTCTCTAAGTTCTATAGTGTTATTATTATTATTATTATTATTATTATTATTATTATAATTATTATTATTATTATTATTATTATTATCGATGATGATTATTATTATTATTATTATTATTATTATTATTATTATTATTATTATTATTATGTAAGCTACAACACTAGTTAGACAATTAGGATGCTATAAGCCCAAGGGAAAAATAGCCCAGTGAGGAAAGGAAATAAGGAAATAAATAAACTATAAGAGAAGTGTTGAGCAATTAAAATAACATATTTTAATAATAGTAACAATAAATCTTTCATAAGTAAATTATGAAAGAGAGACTTATGTTGACCTTTTCAACATAAAAACTTTCTTTGTAATTTTGAACTTTTGATATCTGTGAATAATAAGGATTGTGGAATCGCAAACACCACTGAGGGGGAGTTGTTATGGGTGACAACCGACGTCTTGAAGAAGGCTTCGTCTTGAAAAAGTGATATGTAAGCCTTTTATGAAATTTGCTTAAGGTAATTAACAGGTATTTTTATGTAAATAAAAAAGAGGGAGCCAGAATAATTTAAAAATTATTTACTGATAAGTGGTTTACGAAATAAATACCACTAATGTAATAATCTAAACATACAGCTGTCGCAGAGAATCCTGCCTGACAAGAGTAATGTGACCAAATTAGGGCATCAATAATCATATATTCCTGTCTTGATTACTGCTTTTATAAATAATTTACTTGACATAGGTATCAATAATCATATATTTCAAACCATTGTTATCTATTCTTCAGTAGTTCCATGGCGTCTTGGGTTAGAGTTCTCTTGCTTGAGGGTGCACTCAGGCACACTATTCTATCTGTTTTCTTATCTCCTTTCCTCACTGGGTGGTTTTTCCTGTTGGAGCCAGTGGGCTTAGAGCATTTTGCTTTTCCAAATAGGGTTGAATATTGGTTAATAATAATAATAATAATAATAATAATAATAATAATAATAATAATAATAATAATAATAATAATAATAATAATAATAATTAGGCGCGCTATTCCATCTGATTCCTTATTTCTGTGCCGGCGAGCAGATATGTTGTGACTGAGATACTTTCGTGAATGCAACTGAAATTTATTTGGTCGAAGCTTGTGTACTTGAATAACCCTTTCCAGTCAGGAACAGCACAAAAATTTAAACACAATGATGCAGAAAAATACAGCAATGAACAAGTTATTAGTGAGAGGGGGGAGTCGTAACGACAATATAAAAAAAAATAAGAAATAACATTACAGTGTACGAGCGTGTGATACATATGCAGGACATGGCTCAACCCCCCCCCCCCCCCTCCAACTGAAAAAGACATACATGTGAAATAGGGCCCCATGCTTTTGAGTGGTGTACTGTAGATTCGTCATCTGGCTGGAGATATGCAGGTTTCAGGTGATGAATGGAGACCCCTTCTTCTTTGCCACGTATGTTGATGAGGAATGCTTTCAGCGTACGACGGATCACGATGAAAGGGCCGTGTAATGGGTCATTAATGGTGGCTTGCTAGTGTCGTTGCACAGGAAAACATGCATTGATGAGTGCAGATCTGTTGTTATGTGTTTCTTAGGTGTTGGCTTGCTATTCTGGTGGCATGGAGTAAATTTTACAACGTGACGCTGGCTCTGGAGATTGTTGGAGGATGTTGCAGATGGAAGAAAATTTGCTAAGGACAACCAACAGGTCTCCATACACTATTTCAGCAGCCGAGACACTCAGGGCCTCTCTAGGAGTGATCCTTAGTACCAGCAGGACCCCAGAAAGCTGAGTAAACCAGTTGGAGTCCTTGCAGCGGGACATCAAAGCTGCGTTGAAGGTAGAGTGACAACATTCAACCGTACCGTTGGCAGCAGGATTATATGCGGTTATCTGCTGAAGGGTGATATCCAGGAGACTCACTATGGATGTCCACGATTGAGAGGTGTAAGTGGTACTCCTGTCGGAATTAATATGCCGTGGGATACAAAATCTTTCCATCCAACATAAGAGTGAGGCAGATATACACGAGGCGGATGTTGCAGTTTCCATGGAAATGGCATCAGGCCAACGAGTAGAGCGATTGATGATGGTAAACAGGTAACAATGTCCATGTAATGTGGGTAGACGACCTACAACATCGACACGAATATGGGCAAAGCACCACTGAGGTTCATGAAAGGTGCCCACTCCAAAATATGTGTGTTGGTGTGCTTTTGAGTTTAGGCATGAAGTACAGGTGTGAACCCAATCCTCAACATCCATATTAATGCCATGCCAAATGAACTGTCTTCGGTAGCTGTGCAGTAAAATGGCGAGAGGGATGTGTAAGGCCATGAATGAAACCAAAACACCTATCAGTGCATGGGAGAAGTAATCAAGGGTCTAGGTGTACCAGTGCCGATGTCACAGAGGAGGGTGGCGTAGGATTTGTCAAGAGAGAGGTCCTCCGAACTTAGGAATGTGACTAACTGTCGGTGAGCTACATCTACCAGGAGGTGAAAGTGTGATAGGGAATCCTCTCTGAGGGTTAGCCATAAGATCTCAGCAATGAGAAACTTCCAAATATTTTTAGCGCTTCCAAACGATAATGTGAGGGTTTCACAACTGTGGGTGGGTATCGCAGATCCTTTAGCAGCTACCAGGCGGATGTTGGCAGATTTAGACTGACAACGTCGTGTCGTGGAGAGTGGTCTTGGCAGAAGAAAACAGCAAGCACCCGTGTCTAGCAAAAATCGTACACCCGTACGTGCGTCATGTCAAAAGAAAAGATTAGTGACAGGGGATGCCACCAGGCAAGCGATGTCCTGCTTACACGTTTTTTGGACACTGACAGCCATTCTCACATTTCTTCACAGCAGCCCCGAATTTGGAGTATTGGGCTTCCAAACGATAATGTGAGGGTCTCACAACTGTAGGTGGGTATCACAGATCCTTTGGCAGCTACCAGGCGGATGTTGGCAGATTTAAACAAACAACGTCGTGTCCTGGAGAGTGGTCTTGGCAGAAGAAAGCAGTAAGCACCCGTGTCTAGCAAAAATCATACCCCAGTACATGCGTCATGTGAAAAAAAAATATTAGTGATAGGGGAGGCCATCTCCCCAAGCGATGGCCTATTTACACGTTTTTTGGCAACTGACAACCATTCTCACATTTCTTCACAGCAGCCCCGAATTTGGAGTAGTAAGAGCATAGCTGTGGCCAGTTGATGTTGAATAGTAGTCCACTTTGTCAAGAGTGGAGTCGTTGATGGATGTCTGGAAGGTGGCTGTTCATAAGGGTGTCGACTTTGGTCATCAGGTCCTTCATGATCAAAATATCCACATTGAGGATGGCAGCATGTACAGGTTTGGGTAGGAGCCGTAACCAAAGTACACGAAGTAGATTCACTTCATGAGGGTGACTGAAGTGTTTTGGTCCCCCAATCGTTGTTGAGAGAGCTGAAAACATTTTTCTATGAGAGCGGCCGGTGATGGCGAGTACTGCTCAAGGAGGTATGTTTTGATGTCTTCATATATTATGAAGTGTTCCCTTGTTCACACAGCCAATCGGAGATTGCCGGGAAAGTTTCCCTGGGGATGGCCGCGAGAATGTAACCAGCTTGAGGGCTTGACCGAGTCAAGCACTTTATGCGGAAATGAAATTCAGCACGCTGGAAACTGGCAAACACTTCTCCACTGACGAAGAGCGGTAGTTTCAGGGGCGTGGCGTTGATACCAGAGTTATTGTCTGGGGACAGCATCATCAAGCAATAAGGCGCGGCTGTGAGGGGGATAGCAGGAAGGAGTTGAACACTCTGTGGTCACCAATATGCCGGCGTGCTGTTAGGTTGTAACTCAGAGACTCTCGTGATTACAGGTGAACTTTATTTGGTCAGAGCTTGAGTATATATACAACCCATTCCAATTAAGAAAAGCAAAAAATTCAAACATAATGGTGCAGGAAAATACAGGAATGAACAAGTTATCAGTGAGAGTGGAGAGCGATAATGACAATATCTAAAGAATAAGTAATTCCATTACAGTGTACAAGCATGTGTGATACAAATGTGGTACATTCTTTTCCCCCACTGGGGTTTTTTTTTTCCCTCTTGGAGCCCTTGGGGTTTATAGCATCCTACTTTTCTTAATAAGGTTGAATCTTGGCTAATACTACTACTACTACTACTACTACTATTACTACTACTACTACTACTACTACTACTACTAATAATAATAATAATAATAATAATAATAATAATAATAATGATATTAATAATAATAATAATAATAAAATGTCTTCATTGAGCATCTCCCTAGAATTCTTACTGGTTATGTAATCAATTTACTATCAAAATCAAGAAATTACAATTATTCCGATTTGTGTTACCGACAGTATATTCTGGAAAACAAAGGGAGTTGATTGTTTATTATCTTACTATTACTATTATGGGAAGAAAAGGTTCAAGTGTAAGTGAGAGAAGATTATACCAATGAAGATTATCCGACCAATGAATCAGATTTGGCCCGAACTTTTGGAGATTATTCAAGTATATTTGAAGGGTCAAGGGTAAACTAAATTTTTTTTTTGAAAGGTGTTTTCATTGATATTCTATTACATGTTTTGTAAGGTAGAGAAAATCTCTCTCTCTCTCTCTCTCTCTCTCTCTCTCTCTCTCTCTCTCTCCTCTCTCTCTCTCTCTCTCTCTCTCTCAAACATGTTGAATGTTGACAATTTTGTGTTTTAAAGATATAGATTTCATACACGAATTGTTTGTCATCTAGGATAGTATGCTGGAATATGTTAAATTTTTTTCTAAATAAGAAAAATGCTCTATTTGATAAGTATTCGGCATCTTTTTCGAAAGATGAATACTACTACTACTACTACTACTACTACTACTACTACTACTACTACTACCACTTCAAATAATAATAATAATAATAATAATAATAATAATATTAATAATAATAATATGCCCATAACACAAAAAGCGCAAATACGAAGGAAAAGAAATGCTTTGTAAAGCGCTCTGGCGTAGGTGACAAAATCCTCGGGAGCTTCTGATACGCCGACAATGTCTCTGAAAATCCAAGTTCCGGTTTGACTAAACTTCAAAGCAAAAATGAAGTGAGATAAGCTGGATTTTCATATCTGAGGAAAGAATCCCTCGCGCTTTGCAAACAGATACTTCACATGGCTTGTGAAAAAAAAAAAAAAATGATCCCCGGCTGAGCGATGAAGGATTTATTTTGTTATTTATGAGAGAGAGAGAGAGAGAGAGAGAGAGAGATAGAGAGAGAGAGAGAGAGAGAGAGAGAGAGAATTAGTATAGTATAGTATATTTACAAGCGCTCACACGCATACATACGTATATACTATATATATATATATATATATATATATATATATATATATATATATATATATATATATATATATATATATATATATATATATATATATATATATATATATATATATATATATATATATATATATATTTATATATTTATATATATGCATAATACATATACAACGTCATGAATCAGAATATGAAAAATTTACTTAGAAAACTTATTTAAACTTTCAGTAATAAATCTTCCAGAATACGTACATGAGGCTGATGAAAGCCTTGATTAAAAACATCTTTGGAAAAAACATCTTTGGATTTTGTCGGTAAAAGAAAGATTACTGAGTCAAGAAGATTCATTTTGCTAAGATTTTAATGCGTTGAAACTACAAAGGAAAAGATGGCTCTTTAAGATAAAGACGAGAAGGTTAATCTGATATCCTCATCAAAAAGGTCATTTGATCATACAAGAATATATTGTAGTTATCAGATTCTAAATAAGTTTTATTATTATCATCATCATCCTCCTCATTATTATTATTATTTTTATTATTATTATTATTATTATCATTATTATTATTGTTAATAATAATAATAATAATAATAATAATAATAATAATAATAATAATATTATTATTATTATTATTATTATTATTATTATTATTATTATTATTATTATTATTATTATTATTATTATTATTATTATGTGAGCTAGAGCCGTAATGCTATAAGCTCAAGAGCTCCTATAAGGAGAAGAGTCCAGTTAAGAAAGGCAATAAGGAACCGGATGGTATGGTGTGCCCAATTGTACCTTTAAGCAAGAGAACTCTAACTCAAGAGAGTGGAAGATTGAAGACCATGGTACATATGCTATGGCACTACACTAAGGCTGCAGTAGAGAACAATGGTTTGAGTTTGCTGTCCTTCTCCTTGAAGAGATGCTTGCCATAGCCAATGTCTCTACCACTCTTACCAAGTAGAAAGTAGCCACTGAAATTACAGTGCAGTAATTAACGCCTTGAGTGAAGAAAAATTTGTCGGATATCTTAGTGTTGTTGGGGTGCACACAGTAGGAACAGGAAAAAGAGACGTAACCAGAGAGGGGATCAGATGTAGTACTATTTGGCCATTTAAAGAACCCAATAACTCTTTAGTTTTACTATTAAAAACAGGAGATTAAAAAGCGAGTATTTAGACTCTCTTTTTCATGAAAATTATATCTCAACAATTCGTTTTTCTCTTAAAATGAGGCTAAGAATTCTTATTTTATTTCAATAATATGCTTCATAATGACATATGTTTTTTACTCAGCTTGTGAAAAATATATCTGGCTCTTTTATACAATGGAGATTTAATAGTCCCAATCACATTTATTTTAGAGTCTCTCGTAAATCTATCAGTTGTATAGCCAGCGATGAAATATATCACAGCAGATGCATAATATTATGAAATAAATATCTTAGCTGCTGCCAAATACTTTCTCACCAGAATGTGGGGTTCTTCCTGGTAAATGTCATTACTATCATATATTTCTTTGTATCAGTAAATTCATTTTATTCTGCCATATGTGGATAGCTAGATGCGATTTATCTTTTTAAAAAATGTCACCATTTTCTCTTCGGAAAATATTTTTAGGCAAAATATAAAAGATTTTAATCTTATTATATGTTTCGATTATCCGATTGAGTATCCTTCAACCTC
>NC_090734.1:9042098-9044598 GCF_036898095.1 Palaemon carinicauda
TAACAATAATCAAGAAAATAACGTTTTTTCTAAAGAAAATTACAAAAATATTCACCGAGAGAGAGAGAGAGAGAGAGAGAGAGAGAGAGAGAGAGAGAGAGAGAGAGAGAGAGAGAGAGAGAGAGAGAGAGAGAGCAATGTTTCCCTTAGCCAAATTCCTAGTTTCTTTCTTTAGACAATAAACAATTAAAGTAATCACTCCTTTGAATTTTACCAAATCTTTTTTTCCGAAAATCTTAATCAAAACGATAATTCATTCAAGTTCCGTACTGATATAGAGTCTTTGTTCATAAATCTGTCCCTTAATCAAATTATAGACATTATTCTGAGTAAGTTTTTCCTTACCGAAAATACCATATTCAAATACTTTGACTTAAGATGGTATTACGAAACCTCTTGAAGTGTCCGTAATTAATAACATTTTTAATAACAAGTTATTCCAGAAGACTGAGGGGGGGTGGGTGGGGAGGGAGCAGTTGCCAATCAGGATATCTTTTGGTCCTACATTCATCAATATATTTATACGCAATAGGAGTATTGAAACCGAATTCAACCAAATGATATGTACTGCATACCATGTAAATAGAAACATATGATCAAACACCACCCATTTGTCATAATCATTTCACGTCCCCGTGGGATATATCTAACTGGTATTCATAGTAATAATAAAAAAAAAAAAACGTTCATCGATTTGGGTCTAAGTTTCCTCCGTCGTTGTTCCACATCATTCAAGATTAACTGTTTTCAGACACTTTTATTTAGAGTTTATTCCCCTTGTTCGAGTAATATAATTTCCACGAAGGAATTTTAACAGGAAAAACGTTTTAAAAAAAGACCTTTTCTCGTCACAGTTTTTTTTTTTTTTTTTTTTTTTTTTTTTTTTGACATATAGCCAAATCATGTTAAATCAACACTGTACTGTACAGTGACTTCTGTTAGGTTATTTCTGATTGTTTTAAGTATCAGGGAATGAATATCCGAAATGCTGTAATTTAGAGTTTCTTAGTTGAATACATAAACTTAAGAATAATGATAATAAATCAAGGTTGTAACAAAGTTATACAAATTGAAATGATCTAAATCAGTGGTTCCCAGCCTCCTTCCAGTGGTGAGCCCATTTTAGCTTCAACATACTTTTTGCGACCCCACTCAAATATCAAGGCTACATTCTTTTTATTTTAATAAAAAAAAGTAGAGTTGATTAAGGTATACTGTTTATCATTGAATAGAAAAATCCATAAAATGCAATTTCATATCTAATAATATAATTTCTTTATATAACACACACTGTATAATAGAATATAATTGATATGAGTAACGCAAGCATTATCATGATAATAAACAGTGATGTTCATGTGATGGTTGGAACTACTTTTTCAATGTCAGTATCTTAATCCCCTGTGATGTTTTCGATACAGCCCAACGTAGTTCCTCTTCTGCATGGAGATTAGTTCTCAGCTTCGACTTTATTAAAAGTAAAGATGAAAAGGTCACTTCATACATATGTCAAAGAAGAGGGCACAACATTTTAAGCATACCTTCGGCCAAATTTGGATACCGAAGTAACTGCTTTATCCAATACCGAATCTCTGTTAGGGAATCAAAGTCAGCTTTGGCACTGCCAAATCTAATAAGATCAATAAATTCCTATTGATATATTTCAGGAACATATTCAACTGTTGCACCAGATGGCTTTTCTGGGAAATATTGGCTAAATTCCTCTTTTAAGGTCTCAATAAAGTAGAATCAGCAAACTCTGAAAACTGTTTTGGAATGGCAAATCAGTATCATTTTCTTCAACAAATGCATTTAATGTGCAAAACATGTACAGATTTCTCTTTCATTCATTACTGCCAAAGATCCTGCTCCATTTGGAAGGCATTTAGTTTTTCTGTATAATCAAGAATGCCGGAATTTTCTTCCTGAAGTGGAAAATTAAGGGAATGCAGAATTATGAAAAAAATCTACTAAGTATGCGTGTTTGCTCAATTATTCATATCACTTGAGAAACTTGAAAGTTCTGTTCTTCCTTACCAAGATAAGAATTCTCTCACCTCAGTATTCAACTAAAAAATATTTGCAAGGGATTGCTTTTTGGTAGCTACCTTACTTCAGTTTACAATAGCACTTCATGCTTAAAGTCCATATTTTATGACACACTTTAATAAACAAGCAGTTGTTCAATGCATTTGACTGCTTTAACAACTAATTACATCATTTTTCAAATCTCTGACAATGTTTTTCGCAGAAAATACTTGACAATGTATCATGCAATGAATTCCAACAGCTTCCGGAGAAATATTCTTTACCGTCTGTTGAAACCCTGATCTACAACCTAGCATAGAAGGTGCAACATCAGTACACATACCACCGACATTTTCGTACATCACTCCTTGTTTTTAAGAAATTATACTATTTTTTCTCATATACCACATCTGTAGTTGTTTCTAATGGTCTACAAGAAAGACATTTATCCTTGATATCGCCATTAGCTATA
>NC_090734.1:9049598-9052098 GCF_036898095.1 Palaemon carinicauda
AAAGACAGACACTTGAGCATATTCACATATTCTTCCCAAGTCTGTCCAGTGACTACTATATCATTAAGGTAACAATAAACACCTTCCAAATCTTGGATGATGAAGTTTACAAGGCGCTGAAAGGTAGATGGGGCGTTGGTAAGGCCAAAAGGCATGACCTCGTACTGAAAGAGTCCAAAGGGTGAATTGAAAGCAGATATTAACTTAGCTTTTTCAGTTAATCCTACCTGATAATAGCCTTTTACGAGGTCTATCTTCGTTATAAACTTGGCTTGTCCTACTGAATCTATTAAATCATCAATGAGTGGCAAAGGGTAGGAATCTTTAATGGTGACATTATTAATCTTTCTATAGTCTGTACAAAATCTGTAGCTATCATCCTCTTTTGGAACTAGGATGCAAGGTGAAGCCCATGGCGATTTACTCGGTCTTGCTAGACCATGCCGGACAAGATATTCGACTTCCTCCTTCATTTTGCTCTTCTTCTCAGGACCCACACGATAGGACTGCTGACGAATATGTGTTGTACCAGGAACCAGCTCGATGTCATGTAGCAGCAAATCACTTTTCCTGGGAAAATCATTAAAGAGAGTTGAATGGCTAGAGATTACATTCTTTAAGACTTGCGACTGCCCAGGAGATTGGTGGCTCAGGAATAGATCCAGGTTATTTAGAACCTCAGTATTGGTTTGTGGCATGGAGGAAACAATAAGGTCTTCCAATGAATTGTCCTCTCCTGGTGTGTCTACCTTAGAATTAAGATTGACAACCGTCTCATTAGAACCATTTCCAGTTTCCCTAGAGTGATAAGAGTTAAGTAAATCAACATGATTGATCTGAGTGGGTTTCCTACGATCTGGAGTTCTGATAATATAGGTATTATTGTTTACATATTTTTATGATGGGATAGGGCCCACAAAACTTAGCTTTAAGAGGGGAACCAGGGACAGAAAGGTAGGCTAACCCAAGGTCATTAGGTTTAAATTTTCTAACTTCACAAGCTTTATCATATTTTCTCTTCATTAAGATCTGTTGACCCCTTAATTTCTCCCCAGCAATTTTCCTAACCTGCATTAATGTGCTTTTAAGTTTATTCATATATTGTTGAATGGTTTGGCTAGACTCAGAAGGGGTGTTCAACCATTCCTCTTTAATTACTGAAAGAGGTCCTCTAACTGACCTCCCAAACAACATCTCGTAGGGTGAAAAACCAAGAGACTCATGGGGAACTTCCCTGATAGCAAACAGAAGAAAATCAATGCCCTCATCCCACTCAAGTTGATTTTCAACACAAAATTTCCTAAGCCTACTCTTGAAAGTTTGGTGCCAACGCTCGAGGGCACCCTGAGACTCTGGGTGATAGGCAGCAGACAAAGTTTATTTAATATTTAGTTCTTTAAGTACCTGGGCAAAAAGGTCACAGGTGAAATTTGAACCTCTATCACTTTGTATTTCTTTTGGGATACCGAAATTCGTGAAAACTTTCAGTAAAGAATTAGCAATGTTTTTAGCAGAAATGTTACGAAGAGGGATGGCAATAGGATATCGGGCCGTAGGACATCAAAGTGAGCAAGTATTGATTACCTTTCTTGGTTTCTGGTAAAGGACCAACGTTATCTATAATTATCTTACTAAAGGGTTCATCAGGGACTAAGATTGGTTGTAAAGGTGCCTTGGGTATTACCTGGTTAGGTTTTCCTGATATCTGACATATATGACAAGTGCGAACAAATTCTGCTACATCCTTTTTCATATTAGGCCAAAAGAAACAGTTCAAAATCTTACAATAGGTCTTAAGAATTCCTGGATGTCCTCCATAGGCATCATGAGCTATTTCCATTACAGAATTCCTAACAGAAATAGGTAGCACAATTTGTTGCTTTTCGCTCCATGTGTCTTCACTAGATCTCTTAGGGGAACGGTAAAACCTCATTAACAAATCAGATTCAAAGTAAAAACGTGGGGATTTTCTAATCTCACTTCTAGAAACCGCTTAGTCATGAAGCTTACTTAAAGTGTTATCGTGCTTCCGAGCTTTAATAAGGTTATCTCTACTCATAACATTTTGTGCTTCAAAATTTACAGAAGTGACTTTAGATTCATCCGAACTAGATTTCTGGCTACGAGTGACAACACACGAAGGATATACAGAGCAATCGGGATCAGGTTCAATGATTTCACCTACAGGTTTTTCCATTACAATGACGTTGGGAACTACCAAACGTCCTGCAAGGTCATTAGCCAATAATAAAGTTACACATTTTACTGGAAATTCAATATCTCTTATGCCTACCAGCACATTACCCTTCTTTATAGGACAATCAAGATGAACATTAGCCAGGGGAACTTTAGATATTTGTGAAAGGTCTTTCACGAGAACATGTTCATTAGTTACGTTAGCTTCAATATTAGGGAGAGCATTTCTCAATAGTAAACTTTGCGAAGCACCTGTGTCACGAAGTATCCTGACTTTATATTTATCCCCATCAGAGTTCAAAGC
>NC_090734.1:9057098-9059598 GCF_036898095.1 Palaemon carinicauda
CTCTCATAGATAATAGAACGAATTATTCATCACCCTGTCGGGGGAGCAAGTCTCTTTTTATCATGATGTCAGCCATGACAAGTTTCTATTAATGCATTCAATGTGCTTCTTTCCTCGGATAGGAAAATCTATTGATATCTCTCTTCGTTTTTGCTTTGAAGTTTAGTCAGACCGAAACTTGGATTTTTAGTTACATTGCCGACGTATCAGAGGCTCCGGGGATTTTATCACCTTGGACAGAGTGCCTTGAAAAGAATTTGCTTTCATTCATATTTGATTATTCTTTGTTAGAGGCAAGAGTTGATGGTAGAAATACAAGAGGAAGGGACAATTTTGGGTGGATGGATGGAGTAAAGAAAGATCCAGGTGATAGGGAGAGGGATGTGAGAGAGGAAAAAAGGCTCTTCTAGAAATTGGAATGAATGGCGAGCAACTCTGACGTAGTTCCATTAGGTTCTTCAGCTTCCTCCAGTTGCCTTGGTCACCACTGAGGCAGCAGCAGTAGGGGATCCAGCATATGAAGCTAAGTTGTGGTGGATAACAGGGAAGGATGGGCAGTGGAACCGTAGTAGTACCAACCAAACTTGGCTATATCCCTCGTCAGGCTGAGAGGAGCGAATAGAAGAAAACCCCCCTTATGTTCTTTTTTGTCAGTTACCCCTAAATATTCTTTTATAGATAGATAGATTATCATTATTATTAGCTAAGATACAATCCTCCTAGGAAAAGCAGTATGCTATAAGCCCCAGGTCTGAAATATGGGAAATAGCCCAGTGAGGGAATGAAATAAGGAAAAGATATAATAGTGTGCCTGAATGTTCCATTAAGCAAGTGAACTCTACTCCAAGACAGTGAAGACCAATGGTACAGAGGCTATGGCACTACCAAAAACTAGAGAACTATGGTTTGATAAACGTAGGTGAATTAATCAAATTAGTGACCAGCGCGGAGTTATGCTCTATTGTAATTCTATTTTACCAATAGGGTTTATATCATGGTAGCCTTATGCCAGTACAGGCCTTTCCACAGAAAATTAGGTGTAATAGACAATAATAAATCTGTTGTATACCTCTACATTCGTAACTGCCAACAAAGAATTCTTGTAACTTATTATTGTAAGAAAATACCTATTTGATAGGGAAAATTTATGTTTAGAAATAAATAAATTTGAAGACAAACATTATCGTAGGTGAATTTATATATCTGAAAAACAGAAAATAGTCGTCATTCAACATGTCTGAGAGAGAGAGAGAGAGAGAGAGAGAGAGAGAGAGAGAGAGAGAGAGAGAGAGAGAGAGATAAATTAGGTTCTTTTAGTCTACCTTAGAAAACAGGTGTTTGATTTTTAATGAGGACGCCTTTCAAAAACTGAGTTTTGTTGTCCCTCGACCCTTCATAGGTAATTGAATAATCTCCCAAAGTTCGAGGGCAAAGCGGAATCATCTGTCAGATGCTCTTGATTGCTATAATCTTCTCTCACTTACACTCTCACCCTTTCATCCTTCAACAATATATTGATAAATAACTAACTCCCCTATCATCCAAAATATACTGCGATTAACGCAAATGGGAATAATTGCATTCCCTTGATTTTGACAGTAAACTATTTACATAACCAGTAAGAATTCGAGATAGATGCAAAATCAAGGCATTATTATTATTATTATTATTATTATTATTATTATTATTATTATTATTATTATTATTATTAGGCAAGTTTCAACCTTATTTGGAAAAGAAAAATGTTGTAAACCTAGGGGCTCCAACAGGGAAAACAACCCAGTGAGGAAAGGAAACAATGAAACAGATAGATTAGTTTGCCCTATTATTATTATTATTATTATTATTATTATTATTATTATTATTATTATTATTATCAACTAAGCTATAATCCTAGTTGGAAAACCAGGATGCTATAAGCCCAAGGACTCCAACAGGGAAAACTGCCTAGTGAGGGAAAGTAATAAGGAACCAGAAAGAATTATGTGCCTAAGTGTATCCTCAAGCTAGAGGTATAGAGGTATAGAGGCTATGACATTACCCAAGACTAGAAAAGAATGGTTTAGAATATAAGATTCTTGATGCCATAGTTAGGCCATATTACTCGTGCCAGGCAGGATTGTCTATGACAGCGTGTATAGACGATTACAACTACGATTTTTTTTTTTTTATAGTAAACCAGAAATCTCAGTAAATAGATTTTAAATGACTCGGGTTTCCTCGTTTTTATTGCCATAAAACTACCTGTCACCGTGCCGTAGGGCTATTTCATAAAAGGCTTACTTACCGCTTTTCCAAGATGAAGCCTTCTTCATGACGTCAAGTGACACCCATAACAAATCCCCTTCATAGTGTTGCAGGTTCGACAATCCTTATCATATAGAGATTTCAGAAGTTCAAACTTGCAGTTTTTATGTTGAACAGGCTGACATGAATCTTTTTTATAGTTTATTTGTTAAAGATTTATTCTAATTCTATTACTGATCTCAAAATATGTCAT
>NC_090734.1:9069598-9073461 GCF_036898095.1 Palaemon carinicauda
TCCATGCCGTGCGCACGGGACCTTGGCTATTTGCACTTGACCATTGCCATACGCACTTGCCCGTGGCCATGCACACTTGTCCGTGGCCATGTGAACTGCCTCTGGCCATGTGTACTGGTCCGTGGTCATGCACACTGCTCTGTGGACATTCGCACTTATCTTTGGCCATGGGCATTGGACCGTGGCCAATCACACTTGCCCGTAAATCATGGACAGTGTAGGGTGGCCATGTGCAATGGACTGTGGACACGCGCAATTGCCCATGGCCATTCGCATTGCACCGTGACCATTCGTACTAGATCATGGTCATTCCCATTGGACTGATGAACGCTGGAACATGGCCATACACACTGGACCGGGGCCATGCACTCTTGCCATGTGCACTGGACAGTAGCTATGCACACTAGATCTTGGCCATGCAATACCAGCCCTGAAGAACCCACGTACACTTTTGTTAAAGTTAACTAAATTTAGTATAATCATTTATTTTATACATTGTTGCAATGTATAAAATATCCTCACCTGCTTAGAAGTACCTGGAGTAAATGGTCTCAACTTCTGATATTTTTCTATACACATCGCAATCAAATAACCTGAAATTTCCATCTGAATTTGCATATAATTTATTAATTTGAATGGGTACGTAAATCGGTGTCAAAAAATCAAAGATTAGATAAAGATCGGAGGTAATCTACACTTCTGAACTACATAACTTATGTATGAGAGAGAGAGAGAGAGAGAGAGAGAGAGAGAGAGAGAGAGAGAGAGAGAGAGAGAGAGAGAGAGATGGATGTACATTTTCCAAAATCTGTTTAACGGTGCTCGTGTCAACATTTGCATGAGCAGCAAGAAGAAAGTGTAATTTATCAGTAGGGCATTTATCTGGTTATCGCTTGGGGGACAGACCGTTCTTTCATTCTGTTGCTCCAACAATTTTCATAGTTCAGCAGATCTTCAGTCTTAAAATAGCCCTTATTTGTTTCCTGGTATATTGGTGTTTTATTATTATTATTATTATTATTATTATTATTATTATTATTATTATTATTATTATTATCATTATTATTATTATTATTATTATTATTATTATTATTATTATTATTATTATTATCGTTTTCATTATATTGAGTATAATTATTGTTAGAGTAATTATTATGTTTTCTTAAGTATTATTGTCTTATTGTTACTAATACCTCATTATTATTATTATAATTATTATCATTATAATTATAATCAATATAATTAACATTATCATTATCCATTATTATCAATGTTATCATTATCAAGCACTTCGATCTCAAAGAAAAAAAATATCAATACCGAAAATGAAATCCCAGGAACTGTGTACAGAGAAAAAAAAAAATAAGTGCCAAAAAGTGCAAAAATCTGCATTGGGTAATTTTATCTCTGTTGTATGTACTCAAAAACAATGGCAGAAAAGCCCCCCAGGGGAGAAATTCCCACAATACTAGAATAAAAAAAATTCGGATGGTATTCAGTTTCGAATCTGAATAACTGGTATTGGGTTACACAATTGACAAAAACGGTTTTTTTTATCCAAATGAGAAAATTAATCTCAGAAAAAAACTACTTTTTTTTTTTATTTCACGGTGATTTCTCTGAAATATATTTTTTCTATGGCGGAGTAAATTGAATGATATTGAAAAAATAATTGTTTTTCTATTGGTATCTCTAAAATATATTTTTTTTTTAGTATGGCAGAGTGCAAGAATTTTGTTTTTATATATTAAAGACAGTTGACCCTGAAGGTTTAAAAGATCAGTTTCCCAATGAGAACACCAGCATTCCTCTAAAGTTGTCAAAAGAGAGAGAGAGAGAGAGAGAGAGAGAGAGAGAGAGAGAGAGAGAGAGAGAGAGAGAGAGAGAGAGAGAGAGAGAGAGAGAGAGAGAGAGAGCATGCTAATGTAATTTTTGAATCAAAATTCGTTTGGTGGTCTGATTCTAATTCGAGCGGGTGCTCTGTCTTGAAGGTAAAATTTTATTTGCATCATGTGTTAAATTCGATAGAAATATTCAAAATATTTCCAAAATAAGATAATCCCAGAAAAGAAACAAAGATATTTGAATCCATCAACAATACGATGTTAATTCCAATGATATAAGTATATCTCTCTGATCCTAGCTTGGGGATTGATCATATGTATATATAGTCAGTCTCTCTGATATTGTCCTGCTAGGGCATTCTCACTGTCCCATGCTTGTGCCATTTATGGTCGACCTTTAAACTTTCAAATCACAAAATATTACTGAAAGTGGCATAATTGTTCTAGTAATCGTTATAGATATAATAATCATACAATTCTTTCATGATTCTCAAATTTGAGTTATTTTTACTTTTGAAAAACTATAATTTTATATATATATATATATATATATATATATATATATATATATATATATATATATATATATATATATATATATATATATATATATATATATATATATATATATATATATATATATATACAGAGAGAGAGAGAGAGAGAGAGAGAGAGAGAGAGAGAGAGAGAGAGAGAGAGAGAGAGAGTATATGAACTTGAGAAAACTGTTAAAAATTTTAAAACATTTTTATAATATACTTTTCTTAAACAAAACTGCCGTCGCAATTCCCCCCCCCCCAAAAAAAATGAATTACTGGATGATAAACAAGCTTTCATTAATCATTCAAATGTCCATTAGTGAATTGACATCTGGCAAATCTCCGTGCAACATAGCTTTGTGAATAATTTATGTAAAACCTTTTAAAGATTAGAACGAATATTGCAAAAACTACAATAATTGATGAAAAATTGGAAACAAATATGTACTTGCATAATCTAGAATCACATAATATAGATACTATATCCCAAATTGCTTGGCAGAATAAAAGAAAATATATATGATTTTCAGAAATTATTAAGAAGATATTAATACAGGAAAAGATGTATTGCCTGTTTAGTAAAGAAATAATTAAGCTTGATTAGACCTTTTTTTTATCCAAGTAAGGTTTCGAAAGCTTTAAGAAAGGAAATTTGATTAATAAAAGATATCTAAGCTATAGCACTTTAAAAGAAGTCTTTAACAATTTTAGGTAGTAGAGTAATAGTGCCCTTTAACAGGCCAGCCAGAAAGCACTACATTGAATCACTGGTTACGGCTCAATTTGACTTTGCCTACAAATACACCGAAAGTCTGGCTTATTCTTTCCACATTCTCTATGTCCTCATACACTTCACTAGTATCACATTACTAAACTACTATTCCTCGATCAAGGAGTTAACTATGGTATTGTAATTGTTCAGTGGCTACTTTCCTCTTGGTAAGGGTAGAAAAGACTCTTTTGCTATGGTAACCAGCACTTCTAGGAGAAGGACACTCCAAAATCAAACTATTGGTCTCTGGCCTTGGATAGTGTTATAGACTGTACTTGGGGGAACACTCGGGCATGCTGTTCTACCGAATTTTTCTTTTATTTTGATTGTTTATTCTCCTCTTATAGTTTACTTATTTCCATGTTTCCTTTCCTCACAGAGCTATTTTTCCCTGTTGGAGCCCTTAATTTTATAAAATCTTTTCCAACTTGGCTCATAACCTAGCTAATAATAATAATAATAATAATAATAATAATAATAATAATAATAATAATAATAATAATGATATCAAAATATATCTTTATCATCACCATCATCATCAATATCAACAAAGGCCCCAGATATGCCCTCCCACGATAATTGTTTACAACACCACGCTCTCCATTTACTCCAAAATAATGCGATCCTGCAGTTCTCATCATCTGGCACAGTAATTGATTGTTTATTTAAATTCTGGGAAAGCAATAATTAGCAAGATATGTTGTTTCG
>NC_090734.1:9090984-9113484 GCF_036898095.1 Palaemon carinicauda
TTTATACGTGTCCAGGAACTGTTTACCCAACCTTGAGAACGTAAACATAGTGTGCTGCTCTTAAAGGGAATTTGTTTGCAAACATAATTATCATTATTATTATTATTATTATTATTATTATTGTTATTATTATCAATAATAATAATCATAATAATAATAATAATAGCACCTGTCCCAATCCGTCCGAGTCCCGTTCCCCTCCGGTCAAAGGTCTAACCCTTCGCCTTCCGTTCTCCACCCGGAGATAGGGCTAACCACGCCCCTTCAGAGAATGTGGTTGACCTTCCAACTTATACAGACAGCCTAACTTCCAATGAAGACAAAAAAACATTCTCTCTCTCTCTCTCTCTCTCTCTCTCTCTCTCTCTCTCTCTCTCTCTCTCTCTCTCTCTCTCTCTCTCTCTCTCTCTCTCAGGGAAGGTGTTTGACCTTCCAACTGTTACCCTGGCATATTTAAGGATAACGCTAAGATGGCTTCATACTCACACACACACACACACACACACACACACACTAAAATACGTGGGTAGATAATATAAGAAACATAGTACTTAATATTTGTTTATTTAAAGGAAACATCAAAATTACTGTAAAATAATCAAAGCAAGAAAAGCAAGAAATTATAGTTATAAGGAAGGAGATATTATTCCCTCACAAAAAAAAAAAAAAAAAAAAAAAAAAAACATCCCGTGGCGAATACAGACAACCTAATTTCCAATGAAAAGCTAAAAATATCAAATGAATGGAAGTACAAGCTATTTAAGACATTAGTTTCTTTTATGATACGAAGCATACATGCAAAATAACATTTTGTGAATAAAGGTAGAGCATTTAGTGTGGGGAAAAATCAGACCCTAACATTTGCCCACTTAAAAGAGGTAGGAAAACTTTTATTTGATTACGCCCTGACATCGCAATATACATTTCGGGTTTGATCGGTGGTTATCACTCCCTGGGTTTCTCCAAACAATAAAATAATTCCATTCTCGTTGACTTGCCTATCAAACGTTAAATGGATTCTCAAATCTCCATTTTTCTCTACTAACAGCGTATCCATCAACGTCATTTCAGGTTTGAAATTAAACGCGATGACTGCCCGACCATGGCTGTAGCAATCATAATGAATTAGGTGGTCATAAGTTAAGCCGAAAGATTTTAATGCCTCGTAGTAAAGATGAGAAAAATTTTCGGGGAATTGACACGTGTGTGTGTGTGTATGTGTGTGTGTGTGTGTTTGTGTGTGTGTGGAAAAAAATTATTTTGGATGTCTCTCTCTCTCTCTCTCTCTCTCTCTCTCTCTCTCTCTCTCTCTCTCTCTCTCTCTCTCTCTCTCTCTCTCTCATCTTTCAGTCTATTTGTTTTAAGGCCTTTCGTTTACATTAACATATATGGGTAATAATCACTTATATTGACAGATATGGGAATAAAAAAACGTATTACAACTTAGTTTCTTTTATTATACGAAGCATACATGCAAAATAACATTTCGTGAATAAAGACATAGCATTTAGTGGGGAAAAAAATCTGACGGTATTAATGATAACAATAACAATATATTTCATTTTATTCGATTGTAGTGCACGGTTTACTTTATTGATGAGAGAAAAAACCAATCAACAATATAAAATTGAAGAGTTTAATCTTTTTTCCTCGGCAATACAGCTAATCATATTATTGATAATGTTTCGTTGCCGTATAATTTTACGAACTTTCGAATATGAAATGAAAGATATGTGGATGTTTTATGCTATCCCTATCACTAAAGACGTATATTAAGGGATATATGAAAATTAGTTCCACATATGTCAACTCTTTACCATCTAATATCGTTCACAAACATACACAAGCGCGCGCGCACACACACACACACACACACACACACACACACACTTATCTATTCATTACTTGTTACAAAATCCAGTATTGCAATCGTGTATGTTATTCCAAAATCAGAGTTTAAGCGAAGAGGAAGTTTCTCCAAAATCAGAGTGGATCTGACTTCTTTTTATATTAATGAAAATCGTTTAAGCAAAGAGGAATCATTTGGTAATCTCAGTCTTGTCAGGGGTATGAGGAGAGAGTCGAATATGGGAAGAATTGGTTATTCTTTTCTATTCCTCATCTCGTCCCCCCTTACTGAATTGGGGCAAGTTGCTGGGTTCTCCGAAAACCTGATTATGAATAGGATACTTCAGTTCGGTATTATGCCTAATTCAAATGGAATGGTAGATTGTCTCTTCGAAGAAGAAACCCGAAATTACTTTTTGAAGATTCAAGTAAGCAATGTGTGAAAAAAAAATGGATCATCTAACAGCCCGCTATGTTAGATTAGATAGAAATTTGGCGGCCACCCCCTCTCTATCCATCATTACACATTACTTTAGTAATGTTTCGGGATTAGTACCGGTTAAAACTGGGAATTAGGAGGGAATACAATGAATGAATGTTTAGTTCAGTCGTGATATGGCATTTTTTTCCTCTGTCCTTTGGTATCTGCTACCTCCTTGATCTTTCCCAATATTTGAGTACAAGAGATAGTGACCGAACGAGTCACTTATGTTTGATTTGTAGATAACAAAGTGATTGTTGACTCGATAATGTGACATTATCCTTGCTTTAATACCATTCTTCATGACAGAAACTGCAGCGTCCAATCATCATCTTAGCTCGAAGTAATTACTACTCTTTTGATTTCTTTTTTATTTCTTTACGATCTAAATTTATAATGGAAGGTTACTTCCTTAGCCGTAAGACTCTAGTATTAGGGTAATGAAAATGAAGTAGTAAGATTTGGGATAAATTTCACGAGTACACTTTTTGTAACTTGTTATGATAAATCCTCAAGCACAAACATGCCACGTCTCTTTAATGATCGGCTACTAATTTACAGATATACGTGGCACTTACACCCATGGGAAACATTTGAGAAAATCTTCACTATGACTTTATATACATTTTGCTTATGCTTTTTTATGCAACATTTGACATCATATACTCTCTAATATCACATACAATGTAATACCCATCATTTTTATAATATTGCTTGAGTAAGTAATGAATAACGTTTTGGAAAATATTGTAACCTAAGAATCAAACTATCCATCAGTGGATGAATACATTGGTCCTGTTTGTGGTTCCTTCACCTTTCAAGATCCTGACCCATGTCCGTGACAAAATTACGACTGCAAGAAACTTTCTCCCGTCTATTTTCATCCCCCTACCACTTTTCACCCCCCCCCCCCCAACCTAATAAGCAAACAAAGCTTTAATCACATGAGCAAAGCATTATTTTTCTCAAAATAAATTGTATATTTTAAGTGAAACTATATACAGTACTAAAAATTTCATTCCATCTAAATTTAAGTTGCTTTCTTATCGTTGTCTTAGAAAGTTCATTTATTTATTTATTCATTTATTTTTGCAACCATATCCCTCTCGTACATTTCTTCCTTGAAAGGAAAACGAAGTGACAAAGAAAATTGCATAAACGAGAAACATAAAGAAAATGTGTTAAAACAAGAACCCATCGACGTTGTGAAAAATTCTACAATGGTTGTCGTGTCCGTTTTCACAATGACTATAATTCAAGTAAGCCGGTTATACTTGCTACCGTTAGTAGTCCTTCACTTGCTTTACCTAATGAGGAATTGAGAGCCAAAGAGGTATAAATGCCATGAGAGGCAATGTGAAGAACTCCGGATGCTATTCAGTCTTCTATTACTCCGATTCACACTAATTTATGGAAATTGTGAGGGACCTGCCCAAGAATGAACTATGACACAAGCAAAAGTTACGTATATTAGGCGCAGATACTCGGCAAAGAAAAGAAAAAAAATACGCTGCTATCGAAAAAAAAGAAGTGTGACATCATAAAATGGAGGAATTGTAAATTTTTATTTGTGTCTTTGATAACATTTTAAAATCATTATCTTTAATTGCAGAGACAGGTAACAATTCACAATAAAATAAAAAAGGGCAAAAAAATAAAAGCTTAACATTGAAATGTATTGGTTGGGCGAAGGGTGTAATTTTTGGTGTAGTGAAAATTTAAAGAGAGAAAATTTGGTGGGGTGGAAATTTAGTTAAGCGGAAATTTGTAGGGAGAATTTTCGAGGTGGATTTTTCGGAGGGTGGTGAGTTAGATTTTACGGGTCACCGCTCCCGTGATACTGGTAGATGGCCGGTGCACTTTTCATCGTGTGTAAATTATTCACAGTAAAAACATCTGTGTAAACTGAAATGTGAGATTAGTTCAATAAAACAAGTGCATCTACAGACTGCATTCCGCTATAAATCTCTCGGCATGCGTTGCATATTTTCATTGTATGCGTTACATATATTCATTGAATTCCATTTCTGAAATAAATTAAGGATATCTCTTAATACTATAACATTAGTTCTATGCAACTCACCACTGCTGATATACTTCCTAAGTGTACAGTACATGAAACAAAGCGGAGACACAAAAATTTTTCGCCACGTATAATATTTGTTACTCACTGCTCACAATTCAGTGCATTTAGTGACCAACCTCACTCCAGAAATAAAATGACTGAGTCTCCTACCATATAATAATAGTGAAAGCTGATCTTAATCATAATTATGATTCTGGGTTATGCGTGCTATTATGCTTTAGTCTACCATATAGTAGAATGAAGACTGAATTTTATGATATAAGTCCTGACATCACAGGCCGGATAATGTTTAGGAGACATTTGCGGTGATGAGCGAAATTCTAAGCAACGAGGGAGGGCGCGTGCGCGACCTTTGAACAATTTCATACCCGCACCTCCGCATCATCACATGGTACGTGCCGGTATTTTCTTTCAGGTTCGTGTTTATTTTACACCATGGAAGTTGCCTATGCGTTATACTTTCAGTTTTCGATTTTTACTACTACAGGTATTTCATTATATACATTTACTTATTTGTAAGTGTTATATCCTTATTGTTTGCCTGATGCGTTTATGGGGGAGGCATTTCCATACTCCGATAATTTTTTACAAGCAATTTTACAATTATAGCGTCAATTCCACTCTTTTTACTCACATTTCTCGATTCTGAAATAGTTTGGAGTGAGAAAATTCTGAAATTTCTACTCAAATACTGCCTTCAACTTATATCATGGTCTTTTTTTTACTCCACCTTTTTACTGAAGAGACCATTCCATTTAGAGGATATTGACTAAGTTCCAGATTTTACATTCACGCCGAAGTATCAATGGCACATTTCTATTCTTTTTAATAAGCTTGGAAACCTACTTTCAAATGGCATACAGCTTTAAAAATGGTGGCCAATGAAAACTTAGTTTTGATACTACAGAAACATGCATAGTTTGTCTGCTTACAACAATACTGAAGGAAGCATGTGAAAGGGTTTGTCAGCAGGAAGGATGATTAGATATGGATGAAAAAATCTTCTTTACACGCCACCATCTCAAAGTAAACTCCTTATATTTTTTTTCCCTTTGGTGGAGGTCGTGTAAGCATTTTATGGACCGGGGTGGGGTGGGGGGGGGGGTTGCTAATGTGCCTATGAAGGGTTCGCTCTTTTATCTCAGTGTAACAGGTGTACATATTCCATACTCATTATTAATTACGTACGTGGTCAAAATGAAAAAAGGATATTGCCAAAAACGCGAAATCTATTACAATAGCATACGCATGAACATTGCAGGAATACATGTTAGCATTATGGGGCATACATAAGGTAAATTCATAATCGATAACATAAAAAAGAAAGATACGAGAAACATAGAAAAAACATACCAAGGAGATGGCTAATATTGCAGTAGACATTTCCATACCAAGTTTCAGGTCATATGGTTTAAATACCAAGGCTTAGGAGCAAAAAAGTAAATATTTCGTCAAACTGAATAGCCGAAAATCACTTGAATTAAACATTTTGAAGGGATGTATAAGAAAAACGTGATTTACATTCTATACCCTCATAATTTTACTAAATGACCTGAAATTTCATGTGTATACCCTGGATATATGCACTAAGGATGGAAATCACGTTTTTCTTATACATCCCTTCAAAATGTTTAATTCAAGTGATTTTCGGCTATTCAGTTTGACGAAATATTTACTTTTTTGCTCCTAAGCCTTGGTATTTAAACCATATGACCTGAAACTTGGTATGGAAATGTCTACTGCATAATGTATACCCATAGGACGTTATTCACATTTTTTTGTATACACTACTTCAGAATGTGTAACGGGTCCTAAGTATAATCATTTATATCCCAGAATCATCTTCACCACTGACAAGACCTTAAATTTCATTTCGGTAATGGATATTGATGAAGTGATAACAATATATGATAAGTTGTAATTTCATGTACTTTCATTGTATGTTATTTTTAATGCGAGTTTCCTGATAAAAATCTATCAAATATTACGGTGTGCATACTTCATTGAGTCAACCTTTAAAGAAGAGGTGGGTACTTGCTACCTTAAACTACGTATCAAAACCTCACGAGAAATTCAATGTCTTGGAAAAAAAAGAAAAAAAAAGATACAAGTCCTAAAGCATGGTTATCATGGTGATAACACCAGGAGTATGGAAAAGTTGTTCAACACCTACTACTGAGGTGCCTGCGTGTGTGTATACTGTAGGTAACTTTGAATATGTGCTGAATATTTACTTGTTCCGTTGTATAGTATATGCGGAGTTTCGGTAAAGGATGAATATTAGCCATCTCCTTGGTATGTTTTTTTCTATGTTTCTCGTATCTTTCTTTTTTATGTTATCGATTATGAATTTACCTTATGTATGCCCCATAATGCTAACATGTATTCCTGCAATGTTCATGCGTATGCTATTGTAATAGATTTCGCGTTTTTGGCAATATCCTTTTTTCATTTTGACCACGTACATAATTAATAATGAGTATGGAATATGTACACCTGTTACACTGAGATAAAAGAGCGAACCCTTCATAGGCACATTAGCAACCCCCCCCCCCCCACCCCGGTCCATAAAATGCTTACACGACCTCCACCAAAGGGAAAAAAAATATAAGGAGTTTACTTTGAGATGGCGGCATGTAAAGAGGATTTTTTCATCCATATCTAATCATTCCTTCGTGCTGACAAGCCCTTTCACATGCTTCCTTCAGTATTGTTGTAAGCAGACAAACTATGCATGTTTCTGTAGTATCAAAACTAAGTTTTCATTGGCCACCATTTTTAAAGCTGTATGCCATTTGAAAGTGGGTTTCCAAGCTTATTAAAAAGAATAGAAATGTGCCATTGATACTTCGGCGTGAATGTAAAATCTGGAACTTAGTCAATATCCTCTAAATGGAATGGTCTCTTCAGTAAAAAGGTGGAGTAAAAAAAGACCATGATATAAGTTGAAGGCAGTATTTGAGTAGAAATTTCAGAATTTTCTCACTCCAAACTATTTCAGAATCGAGAAATGTGAGTAAAAAGAGTGGAATTGACGCTATAATTGTAAAATTGCTTGTAAAAAATTATCGGAGTATGGAAATGCCTCCCCCATAAACGCATCAGGCAAACAATAAGGATATAACACTTACAAATAAGTAAATGTATATAATGAAATACCTGTAGTAGTAAAAATCGAAAACTGAAAGTATAACGCATTGGCAACTTCCATGGTGTAAAATAAACACGAACCTGAGAGAAAATACCGGCACGTACCATGTGATGATGCGGAGGTGCGGGTATGAAATTGTTCAAAGGTCGCGCACGCGCCCTCCCTCGTTGCTTAGAATTTCGCTCATCACCGCAAATGTCTCCTAAACATTATCCGGCCTGTGATGTCAGGACTTATATCATAAAATTCAGTCTTCATTCTACTATATGGTAGACTAAAGCATAATAGCACGCATAACCCAGAATCATAATTATGATTAAGATCAGCTTTCACTATTATTATATGGTAGGAGACTCAGTCATTTTATTTCTGGAGTGAGGTTGGTCACTAAATGCACTGAATTGTGAGCAGTGAGTAACAAATATTATACGTGGCGAAAAATTTTTGTGTCTCCGCTTTGTTTCATGTACTGTACACTTAGGAAGTATATCAGCAGTGGTGAGTTGCATAGAACTAATGTTATAGTATTAAGAGATATCCTTAATTTATTTCAGAAATGGAATTCAATGAATATATGTAACGCATACAATGAAAATATGCAACGCATGCCGAGAGATTTATAGCGGAATGCAGTCTGTAGATGCACTTGTTTTATTGAACTAATCTCACATTTCAGTTTACACAGATGTTTTTACTGTGAATAATTTACACACGATGAAAAGTGCACCGGCCATCTACCAGTATCACGGGAGCGGTGACCCGTAAAATCTAACTCACCACCCTCCGAAAAATCCACCTCGAAAATTCTCCCTACAAATTTCCGCTTAACTAAATTTCCACCCCACCAAATTTTCTCTCTTTAAATTTTCACTACATCAAAAATTACACCCTTTGCCCAACCAATACATTTCAATGTTAAGCTTTTGTTTTTTTGCCCTTTTTATTTAATTGTGAATTGTTACCTGTCTCTGCAATTAAAGATAATGATTTTAAAATGTTATCAAAGACACAAATAAAAATTTACAATTCCTCCATTTTATGATGTCACACTTCTTTTTTTCAATTGCAGCGTATTTTTTTTCTTTTCTTTGCCGAGTATCTACGCCTAATATACGTAACTTTTGCTTGTGTCATAGTTCATTCTTGGGCAGGTCCCTCACAATTTCCATAAATTAGTGTGAATCGGAGTAATAGAAGACTGAATAGCATCCGGAGTTCTTCACATTGCCTCTCATGGCATTTATACCTCTTTGGCTCTCAATTCCTCATTAGGTAAAGCAAGTGAAGGACTACTAACGGTAGCAAGTATAACCGACTTACTTGAATTATAGTCATTGTGAAAACGGAGACGACAACCATTGTAGAATTTTTCACAACGTCGATGGGTTCTTGTTTTAACACATTGTCTTTATGTTTCTCGTTTATGCAATTTTCTTTGTCACTTCGTTTTCCTTTCAAGGAAGAAATGTACGAGAGGGATATGGTTGCAAAAATAAATGAATAAATAAATAAATGAACTTTCTAAGACAACGATAAGAAAGCAACTTAAATTTAGATGGAATGAAATTTTTAGTACTGTATATAGTTTCACTTAAAATATACAATTTATTTTGAGAAAAATAATGCTTTGCTCATGTGATTAAAGCTTTGTTTGCTTATTAGGTTGGGGGGGGGTGAAAAGTGGTAGGGGGATGAAAATAGACGGGAGAAAGTTTCTTGCAGTCGTAATTTTGTCACGGACATGGGTCAGGATCTTGAAAGGTGAAGGAACCACAAACAGGACCAATGTATTCATCCACTGATGGATAGTTTGATTCTTAAGTTACAATATTCTCCAAAACGTTATTCATTACTTACTCAAGCAATATTATAAAAATGATGGGTATTACATTGTATGTGATATTAGAGAGTATATGATGTCAAATGTTGCATAAAAAAGCATAAGCAAAATGTATATAAAGTCATAGTGAAGATTTTCTCAAATGTTTCCCATGGGTGTAAGTGCCACGTATATCTGTAAATTAGTAGCCGATCATTAAAGAGACGTGGCATGTTTGTGCTTGAGGATTTATCATAACAAGTTACAAAAAGTGTACTCGTGAAATTTATCCCAAATCTTACTACTTCATTTTCATTACCCTAATACTAGAGTCTTACGGCTAAGGAAGTAACCTTCCATTATAAATTTAGATCGTAAAGAAATAAAAAAGAAATCAAAAGAGTAGTAATTACTTCGAGCTAAGATGATGATTGGACGCTGCAGTTTCTGTCATGAAGAATGGTATTAAAGCAAGGATAATGTCACATTATCGAGTCAACAATCACTTTGTTATCTACAAATCAAACATAAGTGACTCGTTCGGTCACTATCTCTTGTACTCAAATATTGGGAAAGATCAAGGAGGTAGCAGATACCAAAGGACAGAGGAAAAAAATGCCATATCACGACTGAACTAAACATTCATTAATTGTATTCCCTCCTAATTCCCAGTTTTAACCGGTACTAATCCCGAAACATTACTAAAGTAATGTGTAATGATGGATAGAGAGGGGGTGGCCGCCAAATTTCTATCTAATCTAACATAGCGGGCTGTTAGATGATCCATTTTTTTTTCACACATTGCTTACTTGAATCTTCAAAAAGTAATTTCGGGTTTCTTCTTCGAAGAGACAATCTACCATTCCATTTGAATTAGGCATAATACCGAACTGAAGTATCCTATTCATAATCAGGTTTTCGGAGAACCCAGCAACTTGCCCCAATTCAGTAAGGGGGGACGAGATGAGGAATAGAAAAGAATAACCAATTCTTCCCATATTCGACTCTCTCCTCATACCCCTGACAAGACTGAGATTACCAAATGATTCCTCTTTGCTTAAACGATTTT
This sequence comes from Palaemon carinicauda, assembly GCF_036898095.1. NCBI lineage: Eukaryota > Metazoa > Arthropoda > Malacostraca > Decapoda > Palaemonidae > Palaemon > Palaemon carinicauda. The sequence continues at coordinate 9,101,439 of NC_090734.1, forward strand.
CATTAATATAAAAAGAAGTCAGATCCACTCTGATTTTGGAGAAACTTCCTCTTCGCTTGAACTCTGATTTTGGAATAACATACACGATTGCAATACTGGATTTTGTAACAAGTAATGAATAGATAAGTGTGTGTGTGTGTGTGTGTGTGTGTGTGCGCGCGCGCACGCGCGCGCTTGTGTATGTTTGTGAAGGATATTAGATGGTAAAGAGTTGACATATGTGGAACTAATTTTCATATATCCCTTAATATACGTCTTTAGTGATAGGGATAGCATAAAACATCCACATATCTTTCATTTCATATTCGAAAGTTCGTAAAATTATACGGCAACGAAACATTATCAATAATATGATTAGCTGTATTGCCGAGGAAAAAAGATTAAACTCTTCAATTTTATATTGTTGATTGGTTTTTTCTCTCATCAATAAAGTAAACCGTGCACTACAATCGAATAAAATGAAATATATTGTTATTGTTATCATTAATACCGTCAGATTTTTTTCCCCACTAAATGCTATGTCTTTATTCACGAAATGTTATTTTGCATGTATGCTTCGTATAATAAAAGAAACTAAGTTGTAATACGTTTTTTTATTCCCCATATCTGTCAATGTAAGTGATTATTACCCATATATGTTAATGTAAGCGAAAGGCCTTAAAACAAATAGACTGAAAGATGAGAGAGAGAGAGAGAGAGAGAGAGAGAGAGAGAGAGAGAGAGAGAGAGAGAGAGAGAGACATCCAAAATAATTATTTTCCACACACACACACACACACACACACACACATACACGTGTCAATTCCCCGAAAATTTTTCTCATCTTTACTACGAGGCATTAAAATCTTTCGGCTTAACTTATGACCACCTAATTCATTATGATTGCTACAGCCATGGTCGGGCAGTCATCGCGTTTAATTTCAAACCTGAAATGACGTTGATGGATACGCTGTTAGTAGAGAAAAATGGAGATTTGAGAATCCATTTAACGTTTGATAGGCAAGTCAACGAGAATGGAATTATTTTATTGTTTGGAGAAACCCAGGGAGTGATAACCACCGATCAAACCCGAAATGTATATTGCGATGTCAGGGCGTAATCAAATAAAAGTTTTCCTACCGCTTTTAAGTGGGCAAATGTTAGGGTCTGATTTTGTCCCCCCACTAAAAGCTCTACCTTTATTCACAAAAAGGTTATTTTGCATGTATGCTTCGTATCATAAAAGAAACTAATGTCTTAAATAGCTTGTACTTCCATTCATTTGATATTTTTAGCTTTTCATTGGAAGTTAGGTTGTCTGTATTCGCCACGGGATGTTTTTTTTTTTTTTTTTTTTTTGTGAGGGAATAATATCTCCTTCCTTATAACTATAATTTCTTGCTTTTCTTGCTTTCATTATTTTACAGTAATTTTGATGTTTCCTTTAAATAAACAAATATTAAGTACTATGTTTCTTATATTATCTACCCACGTATTTTGGTGTGTGTGTGTGTGTGTGTGAGTATGAAGCCATCTTAGCGTTATCCTTAAATCTGCCAGGGTAACAGTTGGAAGGTCAAACACCTTCCCTGAAGAGAGAGAGAGAGAGAGAGAGAGAGAGAGAGAGAGAGAGAGAGAGAGAGAGAGAGAGAGAGAGAGAGAGAGAGAGAGAGAGAGAGAATTTTTTTTTGTCTTCATTGGAAGTTAGGCTGTCTGTATAAGTTGGAAGGTCAACCACATTCTCTGAAGGGGCGTGATTAGCCCTATCTCCGGGTGGAGAACGGAAGGCGAAGGGTTAGACCTGTGACCTGAGGGGAACGGGACTCGGACGGATTGGGACAGGTGCTATTATTATTATTATTATGATTATTATTATTGATAATAATAACAATAATAATAATAATAATAATAATAATAATAATAATAATAATAATAATAATAATTATGTTTGCAAACAAATTCCCTTTAAGAGCAGCACACTATGTTTACGTTCTCAAGGTTGGGTAAACAGGTCCTGGACACGTATAAACACGTATAAACACGTATGTACGTCATTACGAAGAGTAGACTGATAATAACAAATGGGTACGTCCTCAATGTTTTGTAAACAAATTCCCTTTAATAAAGACACAGTTCCCGGTCATGTACCCTACGACCTTCAAATCAATGTTTGTAAACAAAAACTTATACCCCCCGTCACGTACATATGTCATTACGTACCGCACGACCTTCAAATCAATGTTTGTAAACAAAAAACTTTAGATAATACTACACTTCGTACACAGTGACCTTCGCCGGGTATAGGGTTACTTCCGGGTGAGCCGCTATGGCCATACCCCCATTTCCGGGTGAGCCTGTGTGGCCATTTTATGACTACTTATATATATATATATATATATATATATATATATATATATATATATATATATATATATATATATATATATATATATATATATATATATATATATATGTATCAATAGAAACATACTGTATGTGTTTGCTTGTGTTTAATTTTAAGCGTTTTTTTTACAGGCAATATAATCTACCCTATGTAACTCGGTGATAATTCCGTAATGTAATAAAACTATATTTAAAGGTTTAAAGGTTGCCTGTGAATGGTATAGGCTAGGAAAAAGGACAATGCCTTAGCATAACAATGCCCTAGAGACTGACCATATATCCATATGATTAGCATCCAAGCCTGCTCTCCACTCAAGGTAGGACCAGGGAGGGTCAGGAAATGGAAGCTGGTGACTCAGCAGGTAGACCTTTAAGCTCCCCCAAACACCCCATCCTTAGCTCTCAAGGATGGTAACGTTGCAGACTCTTCAAGAAACTATTTAGCTTCAACAGGTCTCGCACCCAAGTTCAGCAGATGGCAAGGCAGGGATGTCTCCAATCAGCTAAAATTCAATACAATACGATGAGCTATGTTTCTTGGAGGAATTTCTTAATGGTAATTTTCTATTATAACTTTGAATAAGATAATGGGGAGGTAAACATAGTGGGCAATAACTTCTCTCTCTCTCTCTCTCTCTCTCTCTCTCTCTCTCTCTCTCTCTCTCTCTCTCTCTCTCTCTCTCTCTCTCTCTCTCTCTCTCTTTATATATATATATATATATATATATATATATATATATATATATATATATATATATATATATATATATATATATATATATATATATATATATATATATATATATATATATATATATATATATATATATAGTGTATATGTATTAACTATTGATGAATTTCATCATTGTCTAAATAAAAACACAAGAGATAAAGATGTTTTTATTACAAAAGTTTATTACTTTGTTGAAGGTATTTTTTGCCATTTAGTTACTGAGTTTGAAGAGCACGTGGTTCCCTCGGAATCTACTTGTTCTACATCTATTATTATTATTATTATTATTATTATTATTATTATTATTATTATTATTATTATTATTATTATTAAAGCAGGATGTTATAAGCCTAATGGGTTCAACTGTGAAAATAATTCAGTGAGGGAAGGTGTACCCTCAAATAAGAGAACTCTAACCCTAGACAGTTGTAGACCATGGTACAAAAGCTACAGCACTACTCAAGACTAGAGAACAATGATTTGATTTTGGAGTGTCTTTCTCCTAGAAGAGCTGTTTACCATGGCTAAAGAGACTTTTTTACCCTGAGCAAGTGGAAATTAGCCACTGAACAATTGCAGTGTGGTAGTTAACCCCTAGAGCGAAGAAGGAAATTGCTTCCATATATCATTAAATGATTTGTTATGCCATCTTCTTCTGCTTATTTGCCTCTTTTCATGTCATGCAATGCTTTCTTCACTTCAGCTACTGTTACTTTTGGTAATGGCTCAGGCTTTTCATTATTTCTATTGGTACAGTTATTTCTTATATCACTATTGAATAGCATTGTAAAGAAATTCTCTGCAATTTTTATTATTCTATCTCTATTGTGGAAACTATTTTTATTTTTATCCTATAAACAAATATTTGATGCTTTTTCCTTTCCTTAGATTCTCCTCAATTCTGGTCTGATTGTGTTTTTCAAATATCTTTTGCTCCCAGTTTATTTTTTGTTTTGGATAGTTCTGCTAATTGTACTTCGCCTCTCTTGGATTTTAGCCTCATTTCCAATCTTTTCTTTATCAGATTTTGGGTCTTTTTATATTTTTCATTGATCTCGTTTAGAAACTCTTCTCTTGTGCTGATTCTAATGCAAATTTTATTAAATTACTGTTCATTTCTTCTTTAATAGCTTCCATTTCATGTAGCTGGGAGTACCTATATGTATTGCTAAACTAAACTCATCAGATTTTTCTCTAATTACATGAATGTTTATAATCTCTCTCAAAATAATTTTTTCTCTCTCTTTCCTTAGATCTAAACAATTTTTGCTTCGCACTGTTTTATGATCGCTTGACTTCAACTTGTTCAACACTGTCACATCTTTAAATAATTGTCTTATTCACTGAGAATAAAATTTATTTCGATTTTTGTTTTTCCATTTTGGTTTTTCCAAGTCCATTTTCGGTTTCTTTTTATAAAAGAAGGTCTTCATGATTTTAAGAATGTTTCCCACAGCAAATTCTACAACTTGTTCAACACTGTCACATTTTAACTAAATTGTCTTATTCACTGAGAATATAATTTATTTCGATTTTTGTTTTTCCTTTTTGGCTTCTCGAAGTCCATTTTCGGTTTCTTTTTATAAGAGAAGGTCTTCATGATTTTAAGACTGTTTCCCTCTGCAAATTCTATCGTTGCTCATGACTACTCCAATTTCTCCTACTGCTGGTTCTTCTCTCTTCTTTTGACCTACTTTAGCATTGAAATCATCAAAAACAAATGTAAATTTAGTCTCAAGTTGTTTTCATAGGTATCTCCAATTCTTCATAAAAAAAGTTTTTATTTCTTCCTCTGCTTTGGATGTTGTTGGTGCATACGTTTGAATGATCTTCAGTTTATACTTCTTATTTAGTTTCATAATTAATCCTGCGACTCTATCACTAGTACTATACAATTCTTTTACGTTACCTGCAAGCTTTTTATTAGAAGAAAACCCATTTCATTTTCTTTGCTCTTTTCATGCTCTCTGAAGCAAAATATATGGCCCTCTTAATTTCCATGTTATATAAGATTCCCTAGTTCTGCTAATTTCACAAAATCCTATTATATCTCAATTTATTTATTTCAGTTTTTCTGGCAACACAGCTAGACCTTCTTCTCAAGACAGGGTCCTGACATTGTATGTTGCAAGGTTCAGTTTCCAAAGATGGTTTGTTCTAGTCCAGAGAATTTTAGCACCAACTGCAGTGGAATTTAACTCCCGCTATCTGCCGCTCAGGACTGGGGACCGAGACGGGGTTGTGATATGTCCAGGTTTTTACCAGTTTTCATCAACATACAGTACTAGCCACTCCGGATTGGTGATGGTGGAAGATTTGGGCAAACCCTTTCAGTTCGTTAACGTATTCCCATTCAGAGAGAGAGAGAGAGAGAGAGAGAGAGAGAGAGAGAGAGAGAGAGAGAGAGAGATTTTTCTCGGAAAAAGTAATACATTCAGCAAGAAATTGTTTCCATATACTTTTTGAAAATAACACGAACGCTTTTCCGTATTTACTACAGTCATGCAAAACCAATTTTTTCTATCCTCTATTGATATTTCGATGTAGTGAGATCTGAAACGTCGAACTGTTATGAATAAAACACGTCTTCAGAGACGATTCTGTCTTATATTATGTACAAAAATAGGTTGAATGGAAAACCAATTTCTTAAATATTTCGAGTCTTTTTAATAGTTTTGTTATTAGCTTTTATACTTTACGATTTATCCAAAATACGAAGTATACTGCCAGCTCTTTTCTTGTTAAAGTTCTTCACATTCTCCCTCAGATTATATATATATATATATATATATATATATATATATATATATATATATATATATATATATATATATATATATATATATATATATATATATATATATATATATATATATATATATATATATATATATATATATATATATATATATATATATATATATATATATATATATATATATATATATATATATATATAAAGCCTCAGACCTATTCAGAGAGCTTTTCTCTATTCATGTCGGCTTGAGTATGCATGGCGATTTTTTTCAATTACTTATTTCGTCTTATATGCTAAGAGTGACGCTGTAACACGTTATTTGTATGTATATGTGGCCATTGTTCAATTAATATTTCGTCGTAAATGCTAAGCCTAACGCTGAAACTCATTATCAAACTTTTTCGGAATCCCCCACCCCCCCCCCCAAAAAAAAAGAAGAAAAAAAAACACGCATGATAGCTGGTCTTTATTTTTAATAAATTTCCTAATTACTTCACTCGTGCAATCTATGAGCCTCGTGGAAAATATAAATATTCCTCGTCCTTCAAAAAGAAAAATATTCTCTTAGTCCAGTGTTTTTACGACCTTATCAACCCATTGTCACAATTATTTACTCCTTGTAATTATTTATTGATAATTTAATACAGCTTCCCTACATATAATAAATATATTTTTTATGGGCACTAATCTTCACCCTTTTATTCTTTTAAGCCACCCCTATGATGCCGTATTATCTTCTGTTACGAACGATCTTTTTTTCATCGACGAGATTGATTATGTAGGAGGATGACATGTCCCCAAAGGCCTTGGCAGGAGTCTTTCTGTGGTGAATGTAGAGTTAATATGGATAGTGAACAACGGTAATAATGTTATGAGATTCATTTTTATTCTGATGGAGTATCTTTCCACTTCCCAAGGTAATGGAAATAAATTTTCATATATTCTAGCTTCTTCCGTATCATTTCTTACATCTTTAGAATGAAGCCTGTGAATACTGTAAAACATGTAATACAAAAATAGGTAATCAACTTGTTACATACAGACTCTTTCTCTTCCACACTGCTTTCACGAATACGAAATCTTGAAGAGAAAGGATGCACAATTGGAATTCCCTGAACACGAAGAGCTTCAAAGAAAACTCTATCCGGAGCACAGCATCTTTCCTATCAGTCGATTTGTTAGAAGGTATTCTTTAACGAGACCCCATAAAAACTTACATCTGCCCTTGCATGGAAAGAACTTACTTTACTTTAAAAGGCTACTTTTCCGGTCATATACAGCAGGGGAACCCTACTCTCTACAGGACCTCCAGTGTCGTTTTACCTTGTTCGTTCAGAGTATTTAACGCCTCATATCGCGTATTGTTCATTTACTGTTAAATCGTCACTGTTATACGACTCACGGAATGACTTTTAGAAATAATGAGTCCGATACCCCATCAGACCTACCTTCTCTTGGTATGTGAAAGAAGGTGTGTGAGGGAAGTGTCATTTCAGTGTTCTTTGCCTTGTCCAAGTTATTTAACCATGTTTCAGATAATGCTAGTATGTCCAAATATTTCTCGTTTATCAATTCACGAATTTGAATAGTCTTATTACCTGCAGATTATATATTCACATAGGCACCTCCTCTATTCATCCCACACGAGTTTCATGAGTAGAATTTGAAGAGACGATGAGTATTGACTTCAATAGAAAGAGCGGACCAAAAAAGTTTTGTCTTTTAATGTGTATCAAAAAATAATCCTACTGACGTTATGGGCAAGGAAACTGAAAGACAATAGATACAAGAAAAATGTTTCAAATAAAATATGCTCTTTTGATGAAGGGATTTTATAAAGAAATTCTCCTGCTAATGAGCTATTTACATTTCAGCAACAGTTTCAAGGAAATCAGTGCTGAAAATCCATTAAAATTCGGATATTTCCCCGTCGAAGATTGATATTTTCTTCCACAAATCTCAAGTTATAATATATATTAACTATATCTTTCATTAAGGAAAGGTCTTGAGCCAATTAACAATCTTTGCGGTCAGGGCGAAAGAAATATTTCACACACGCTCATACACTGTAATGCTGTTTTTTTTTTTTTTTTTTTTTTTTTTGTGTGTTTTTTACCTCATTTTCTCCCGCACTGATAATAGAAAAAACAATTTGGGCTTGTCATCGCATGTTTCACACTGTTTATTTTGTTTAAAACTGTTTTTGACATTCTTGCTCTCAAATGCTTGTATACAATCTCGTTTTCTGTTGAATAAGTCTCACCATCATTCACCTCGCCTCTGTCAGTACCTAACAGTCACCCATGACTGGGAAACATTTGAGGCAATCAAAAATTTTCTCAATCTGTTTTAACCCTTTGTCTACTTTGTCTACTTGACTTGGACATACTAGCATTATCTAAAACATTTCGTCTTAAATTCTGAAAGTAGCGCTGTAACCCATTATCGACACTTCACCACTCACCATTGTTGGATAATTCATTTTTATTATCCATCAGCTCCAATCCCATTATCCGGTACATCCACTTGGATAAGGAATTTCTTGTTGAAATCCGGTGCTTGAAGTATTGATTTTGAAGTTAATATGGTGTTCCTCAAATTTTTACTGTTCCTGATATTTCGATTACGTAGGTCCGGTTACTGCTCTGCTCCAAAACCAAGAATGATTTTTGGAACTCGTTGGTGAGAGGGAATCTCCTTTTCTGTTAATTGGCCAATACCTGATGTCCTATTGCAACCTGTCTGTTCGTACTTTTCATACCAAATCTTTTCTTCGCTTGCCCTTGACTCGTTTTCACGTCGTCTAAGGAAAATTTCCTTATCTCGCCGATCCTTTTCCTCAAATCCTTGACATTTCCTCCATCCGTTTCCTCTCGATCTTTCACTTTCTCTGCCAATATTTTAATCGGTCCTCATACTTCTTGTCCAAATACCATTTCATACGGTCTACATCCCATGCTTTCTTGATAAGCATTACATACCTTGAATGACATCAACGGTAGTCCGACTCATTCCCCATTTTGCTAACATACTTTTCAGAATTTTATGAAACCTCTCTAATGCACCTTAGGTCTCCGGATGATAAGCCTTTGATAGTTGTTGTTTTACATCTAACAGTTTCATTACATCCTTAAACAGTTTTGATGTGAAATTCATTTCTCAGTCACTTTGAACGATTTCCTGAATATCAAACTTAGTAGTAAAGTCTAGTAACTTCTCGGTGATTATCTTGGCACTGATGTTCCTGATGGGTACGGCTTCTTGGTATCTCGTCACTAAACACTTCAAGGTTAACACATGTTTTTTACCTTTATTCGTCCATGTTAAAGTTCCCACAATGTAAATCATTACCTTGCTGAAGAGTTAGCCTCACAGTTCTATTGGGTGTAAGGGAGCTTTCTTAATATACTCATTTAGCTTTCCAGCCATCTGACATACGAGACATGCACGGCAAAACTGGCTCACATCCTTATGCATGCCAGGCCAGAAAAAGTGTTTTATAATATCCATCGTCTTCCTTATCCCAATATGTCCTATCTCATGCACTACGGCGATCACCTGTCTTCTTTACAGTGCGGGAACCAATATCTGATGATATATCCCCCATTCGGCATTCCCAGGGATATTGGGGTGTATGCTTCCTGATAAGTAACCCTTCCTTAAGATAATAACAGGTCAGAGACTGCTGTGCCCCCGTCTTGTCCACCACACGGTACAATAACTCTGTTAACGTTGCATTATTCTGCTGTAATCTTATCAGCCTTTTCCTACTCACTTGTTCTTCCTCTAACACTGAGTTTTCTATTTCGTCTAGGTCCATTTCTTCTTTCCCCTCTTGTCCACTCGTCTGTTGTTCCTCATTGCTTGGGCTTACTCATTAGTTTTCTTCTTGTGTACCATCAAGGGAATCCTCTTCTTCGGAAAGCAAATCCTCCAAGTTCATCACTCTTTTGATTTCTCTTTTCTTTTTCAGCCACTTTCTTTGTCATACTTCTAGGAAACAGATACGGGTACCCCTTTTCGTGTTCAGTCGTAAGACTATACTTCAATGTTTTTTCTGTTACAGTGAGCAAGGCACAAACGGCGCTCCACTACCCTCATTACCTAGCAGAATGTCTACTCCTTCAACAGCCAATGAATCCTTTACCGATAAGTCAAAATGACATGTCACTAACTCACATGACAGTTTCCAACAGCAAACAACTGAGTGTCCTGTGAGAGACTGTTCCACCAACAGGTGTACTCCTTGTATCACCAGACTATGGTTACAACCTTTGTTGCTTAATACCTTGACCGGGGTTTGCTCACTCCTGTCTATTGCTGCTAATATACCTTCATAAATATATGGTTTAAAAGTATCTAAGCTGTTTGGGTTTGCCCTGTTTGTCGTGTAAACATACGCAGGTTTACTTTCCTCTTCGACCTTTCCCGATTGTTTCTTCATCTTCGCATTCTGTGAAGTCAAATTATCCCTAATCACTTGGGTGACTACTTTCCATTGGTTCGACCAACATTCCTTAGTGATATGACCTCTCATGCCACACCTAAAACAGACAATATTAACCTTCTGCATGTCTTTCACGATACTTGAAGGAGGATGAATCGATGATTGTGGCTCTGGTGCTATCACATTCTGCTTAGGAACAGTACCAGTGCTACTTCCATGGTTTCCATAGTTCGGCAAATACTTGAAACATGGTCGGAGCGACGATTGAAACCTTATGCCTGAAGAGGGTTTGCGACTGATAGTATTATAATCTTCTCTCGGTGAAGCGGCTTCATCAAGTTTCTTCACCTCTCTCTCTCTCTCTCTTAAGTACGTTCAAGTATGTTCAGGAACTCCTCATAGATATTTTTCAAGTACTATCAATGCTTCTAAATCAGCCATTCCCCATCACGTTAGCAGCCCTTATCCCTCTTTTAAAACACTGTCGTACCTGATAAGCGTCATAAAGGGAAGTCATTTCCTCCTCCTTCCACAAACTTCGGAAATTTTTCTTATAGTATTCAGGGGTCATCTGGTACAATTGCCGCATGCCCCTCCTTACTTCTTGATACTTCTTTTTCTGGTCCTTAAATAAGGATAAATAAGCAATGCGGCCTTTCCCAATATGCACACTCTGCAATAACAGATTATTTATCTTCAAGCCATTGCATCTTCGATGTGACCGTTTCAAAATAATTGAAGAATTCATCAGGAGCCTCTTTTGAGAACTTTGAAATTAACCTCTGGGCATTTATCACATTAAACACAAGATCGTGCATAGCAGGGGTCGCCTCTGTCTGCTTTGCCGACTGTGCACGAGCATTAAACAGCTCCAACTCCCTCGCATGAGGTGCTACTTCCACCTCATTTTCTTCTCGTATTGTGATTTTTCTTGCTTCCATCTCCCTCGCATGTCTCGCTATCTCTCTAGCTTCTTCTCATTCTTTTTCTTCCATTTTCTTTGCAAGTATTTCTTTTCTCTCTCCTTCTAGTCTTGCTTCCATTTCCCTCTCTCTTGCCATCATCTTCAACTTGATGAAATTCCCTTGGGCTGCAATTCGTCGAATCTCAGCCTCTACATCCCTTTCTGCTTTCATGCCTTCAGTTTGTGGGTCAACTGGTCCTTGCTTCGCTTCAAATTCTTGTTCAGCCTCCTCCAACAGTTCATGAGGTGCTACAATATCTTGTTTCAACAATTTCCCCAAGTTTATCGACGCTACTAAGGCTAGACATTTGATTTGGGCTTTAATTATTCCACTCATTGCATGGCCACCACATGCCATTAAAATAGATAGCCACCGAGCTTTAGTTACCTTAGCTTCTGAGAGTTCCTGAACATTTGAGCTTTTAAAAATTATTGGATATTAAACTGTTCGATCTTATTGGTTAACAAACAATTTTATACCTCCCAAAAAATATATACTCTACTAATATACAAAATGCTATTTTCTCACAAACAAGACGCATTACCTTACAAAAATATAAAAAAGATTTACATAAGCTCTTGTTCATATCTCGTATGGATCATATAACACTTTTAACGCATTTAGTAAGATTTCGTAACAAAATACATGAAATAAAAATTTAATTCTTAAAAACAACTTAAATATACATATACTGACTTGAATGAAAAATACGACGAAATTAAAGATGAAAGTTTTACGTAATTTACAGAACATGAGCGGAA
>NC_090734.1:9115984-9128484 GCF_036898095.1 Palaemon carinicauda
TTGGCATTCAATTAATGATAAATTTTGCACATTTTTACGTGTTTTTCATATTCAAATAAGCCAAATATATTTTTGATACATTAATGTTTGGATTCTCTTAACGACCTCGGGATTAGAGCCCCAGGTGAAATCACACAAAGCCAAGCTCTTGTCTTTGTGTGATTTCGCCTGGGGCTCTAATCCCGAGGTCGTTAAGAGAATCCAGACATTAATTTATCAAAAATATATATGGCTTATTTGAATATGAAAAACACGTAAAAATTTGCAAAATTTATCATTAATTGAATGCCAAATAACAAACTACCAATTAGCTACGATGGTGAAGATAGGTTGATTTCAATTCTAAGTACAAAATACCTGAATTCGACAGGTATAAGTACAGAAGAATTGTCATTGACTTTTATCTTTCTTCGTGGCCAAGTGGGTTAGTCACTGTCTGTACAAGCTTGCCGACCAGGGTTCGATTCCCGGCCGGAGCCAAGCTCTTGTCTTTGTGTGATTTCGCCTGGGGCTCTAATCCCGAGGTCGTTAAGAGAATCCAGACATTAATGTATCAAAAATATATATGGCTTATTTGAATATGAAAAACACGTAAAAATTTGCAAAATTTATCATTAATTGAATGCCAAGTAACAAACTACCAATTAGCTACGATGGTGAAGATGGGTTGATTTCAATTCTAAGTACAAAATACCTGAATTCGACAGGTATAAGTACAGAAGAATTGTCATTGACTTTTATCTTTCTTCGTGGCCAAGTGGGTTAGTCACTGTCTATACAAGCTTGCCGACCAGGGTTCGATTCCCGGCCGGAGCCAAGCTCTTGTCTTTGTGTGATTTCGCCTGGGGCTCTAATCCCGAGGTCGTTAAGAGAATCCAGACATTAATGTATCAAAAATATATATGGCTTATTTGAATATGAAAAACACGTAAAAATGTGCAAAATTTATCATTAATTGAATGCCAAGTAACAAACTACCAATTAGCTACGATGGTGAAGATGGGTTGATTTCAATTCTAAGTACAAAATACCTGAATTCGACAGGTATAAGTACAGAAGAATGGCCATTGACTTTTATCTTTCTTCGTGGCCAAGTGGGTTAGTCACTGTCTGTACAAGCTTGCCGACCAGGGTTCGATTCTTGGCCAGAGCCAAGCTCTTGTCTTTGTGTGATTTCGCCTGGGGCTCTAATCCCGAGGTCGTTAAGAGAATCCAGACATTAATATATCAAAAATATATATAGCTTATTTGAATATATATATATATATATATATATATATATATATATATATATATATATATATATATATATATATATATATATATATATATATATATATATATATATATATATATATATATATATTAGCTATAACCATACCTAATTAATTTTTCATATCTAAGAGAAGCCCGTGCCAATAGGAAATAAAAAATCTACATGCCCTCGGAAAGTCATGCTTGGTAAATTTCTGGAATGTTGTACAACAATAAAAAGGCCTTGGATTCGGTTCATTGATAAAATCAATGATATGCAAATATTCTATTTATTATTTTTATCACCATACCTATACATGTTATCAAATCCTCTCCTTCAGACTGCATATTCTCATAATTATTTTTTCACTATCGTCCATTCTTCGAACAAATTCCCCTCCTCATCTATTTTATAAACTTGAGCTCTAAACGTTTCTCCCTATACCTATAATAACCACCGTTCACTTAATGGTATCAAGAAGTCTATTCGCTGACGAAGACTTTGACAGATGATCCGGGTGTAATGAAAAGAAAGCCGTTTTATCCTCCCGTCTCTCCTCACAAGAAGAAGAATGATCAGTCGAGCTTTTTCGTTTAAAACAACAATAGGAAATTCAGTCGTGAATGGAGCAAAGAAATTATATGGAATAACATTGATGAAATAAACTTCCAACAATTTATGATAACTGTACATATTTTTGATAAGGGTTGGTAGTTCTCTATTATATATATTAGATAAAAGAGAGAAAATAAAATAGAACAAAATATTCGAATAGGCAATATTAAGAGTAGATGAAAATTTAATGAATAAGACTATATATTAACTCCCAAAGTAAGAGGAAATATTTAAATTAGTAGAGAAATTGATGAAAGAAAAGAATTATTAACCTTCAATGTGAGAGGTAATATCTAAATTGGTAGATAAATTAATGAAAACAAAAATCTAATTATTGATTCTCAATGCAAGAGGAAATATTTAAATTAATAGATTAATTTATTGAAAAAACCTAATTATTAACTATCAATTTGAGAGGTGATATTTAAAGCAACAGAAAAATTAATGAAAAACTCTAATTATTAACTCTCAATACACGGGATCTTATAAAAAATGTAAAACGATATATGTTTTATATTACTGTCTCGAGTTTGTATACTTAAAATCGATAAACAGTTTCTAAATTTTAATAATTGAACGAGTTTTACACAATCTTTAGGCTTCACATTATCTGGCCTTTCAAGCATAAAATTTCATGAAGTAAAACACAATAATGGTTCTTAGAATTTTTTTTTTTTTTTTCATTCTGGGAATATTTCAGGACCTTTATCTATATTCATGAATATTTTGCTGGATTTATTCAGTTTATTCAGTAATAACTTTATTCATTTATCCTTAATATCCTCGTTATTATTATTATTATTATTATTATTATTATTATTATTATTATTATTATTATTATTACCTTCACCAACTTTGTTATGAAGTTTATGTTTTAATAGGCGCACATATTTAATTGATTGTATGTTTGTCCTTTTTTTTTTTTTTTTTTTTTTTCAGATTGGCTGGCTCTCAAGGCCAGACAAGGACTCTTGCACACTTACAGCCCGTAGGTGTTTGGTTAGATTGTTTTTAGGTCTCTATGGGATTCAAGATATGGGATAATCTACGACTTCTTGATTAGGATGTGCGACAAGGATAATCAACAACTTTTATTTATTGCTAATTTAGCTTTTTTTTTCTTATTTTTTAGAGGCGGTCCAGCCTATTTAGGTCAAATAAAAAAGGAAGAAGGTGACGGAAGGGACGACTGGATCCCGTCGTTCAGTTAGAGAGACAAAGTTCAGGTGTAAGTCCCGATGAGTAGAAGGGCTAAAAAAGGAGTTAGGAAAGGTTTTGTTTCATGTAGTAATATGGCAGGAGTAACCAACTTCCTTAGTAGTATAAGAATAAGTTTTTAGGATGAGCAATAGTATAAAGTTACAGCTTGAGTAGGAGAGAGGTGAAAAGGAGGACTTGGTTAGCAGATATGAGTGGTAGAGAAAGAGTGGAATGAACATTCCTGTACATGAAAATGCTAGAACATATAACAAAAATAGAATCCAATTATGTATTATAGTCATTGAGACGTCTACATGCTTATCAGATATAATGTTTAATCGGGAATAATTACTGAACTTCTTTAAAAGAGAGAAGAGAATTGCAAGTGGAAGAGCTAATAAGAGGTTGAGCAGAGAATTACAAGGTTGGGTTTCTTTGGTTTTAAATTGGTGATGGTAATTAAGTTATATGGGGAGATGGTAGCTGCAGAGAAAGGATGAGAATGCATCAACATTAGCAATTATGTGTTTTGCGATTGTTGTCACAGTTACAGGAATATTAGAGTTGAAATCCAGCCCTAGTAGTCTGGTTTCTGGACAGTGTTGCAGAGGTTCATCACACAGTTGTCGCACGGTCTTTCCCGTCACTGATGTGCTGCTGGATCCTCGTCGTTTTTTATGATGATTTGCCAGTTGCACAGATACCCCAGTCGCAGACTGCAAATGATGACTGCAACTTGGCGAGGAGTATTTCTTGAAAGTGGAAGCGGAATTAGGTTAGTTGTTTCAATATAACATTTGGCGGATCTGGAGCCGTCAAGGAAGGCTCGTTTTACTTAACTTGTCTTTTGCATGTTGCAAAATGTTAGCATTTGATTCTTGATGATTTTCAGTGAAGGTTGAAGCGTGATACTGATTGTCTAGCACATTAGGGTTGACTTGGCCAGGTAATGGGCCTCGTTATTGCCAGTGATTCCAGTCTTACTTGGAATACAATTCAAGATTATCTGATAGTTGATGCTTTGGTGAGCTAAGGCTAAACACTGTATATCTGTGATTAGGTAGATATTTTCTATGGGCTGTTTGTTGCTAAGAGCCAGAATGGCTCCTCTCGAATCAGTGTGAATTGTTTTGTTTCCTCCAGGTAGACTAGCCAAGTATTCTCGGGCTTTGGCAATCGCTACTAGCTCGATTTGTAGGGTGGGGTTGTGGTTGAAGAGCCCCCAGTTTTCTCTGTAATCTGATGGAGAGAAGACTTCTGATGCTGCTGCAAGAATATCACGATCAATTGATAGATGTTGGTGGCGGTGCTATTGATTGTATTTTCGGCTACTGCTGTCATTTGTTCTTGCTTGCAGTGGTCACGAATAGGTCAATAGAGTATTTTTGCTATATTGTAGCAAAGTTTTATCCGATTTTCAAGAAACTAGTGCCAAAATTTGCATAATTGAATTACCTTAATTTTAATATGCATAATATAGGCGAATGTATGTGCTCAACTAAGTGCCTCTCTTAGTTGTTATTATTATTATCTACCTCAGTGGCCTTTATCTTGGAATTGAGCTTCTCAATGGATCAAATTTTCTTTCTTTTTTCTTTACTGCATATCGCCAGCAGTTGTGTTATGTTGGATCTAAGTAGGGGGAGCAAAATGGAAAGAATAAGTTCTATATCCTTACTAATTTCCTATAGAAACAAAAAATAAACTTAGCGTCGGTATGCAGTACTGATGAAAGAAAAAAATCGAGCTAGTGAGAAGCTCAGATAGAAAATAAATCCCGCTGAACCTGCCACTATTTTCAATGAAACCTGCTGAAAAGAGGGTCTACAACCGATATTATTATTATTATTATTATTATTATTATTATTATTATTATTATTATTATTATTATTATTATTATTATTAATGAGTAATGATTCACATGGATATAAGCCCACAAAACTGCAAACCACACTTCTATATGTTTTTATGAAATATATGGAGAAAAATAAATGATAAAGTCATTCCTAATAAAGAGAGATAGATATAGATCAATATATATATATATATATATATATATATATATATATATATATATATATATATATATATATATATATATGTATGTATATATATATATATATATATATATATATATATATATATATATATATATATATATATATATATATATATATATATATATATGAATGAATTACACTTTTACCTACTTAATGATAGGAGAATGGCGTGGCAGTGGGCAAGAAATCAAGATATTGCATATGTAGAAATTAAAAAAAAAAAAAAAAAGATTTAACAACAATTTTTATGTTATGCTATATACAGTATATAGCTATAAAAAGTGTAAGCAAAAGTTACAAGACATTTAGAGATAGTTGCATAACGCCATGTTTACACTGAGTTTGAAAATAGCATAGACATAAAGCATTCAAAAGTGTAGATCATATTTGCAAAACCTAATGAACTCAGGGACACAAAAAGCAGGATTGGATGGAATGCTCGACTCGGCAGAAACCAAAATATCAGATGAAAGTCCGCCCGAATGTAACAACAGATGAAACTGAGCCCTGTTGTATAAGGAAAACCCTTGGAGGCAGCAACGCAGATCAAAAGAAAATGGAAACGAGGTCAGCGTAGTCGTCAATACCGTGGTACAAAAGAAAATAAAAGAAGAATTGAGCCATATATATATTTTTGGTTGATTTTTGTAAAAAAGGAAAAAAAGGTAATTTAGTAGATTTTGTTACACACTTGAAATGCGTGTTTTTTTAACTCATGGTAGCGTTCGATAACATGGCGGCATAAGAAAAAAGAATAAAGATTAAAACTTATATATTAGGGGAATTTGGTAATGAAAAAAGAAGAGGGAATAGTAATATAAATTTTAACTGTTATGTAATTTTCTGTTATGTTCAATTAATTTACATCAAAATCCTTTATAAATCCATTTAAATCTATTGGCAATATATACCTTTTACATTGCATATAGAAAAACTGATGTCTTATTAACAGCATTTTAACTCTCCAATTTCCTTAATTTTGTTCTTCTCTGTATCCACATTTCATAAGGAATTGGTCACATTAGAATTCTAGAGTTCTGTTAAACTCTAATGAAATAAAGAATAAGGTTCACATGCTGACCTGGTCGGTTTCCTTTAAAGGTTTAAAGGTCACTCATGAATGGCTGAGGCAAGGGACAGGACCATGCCCTGGAGATTTACAATATATCAGGGGCCATTGTCAGACCCTCCCTGGTCCTATCTTGATGGAAAGAGAACTTAAACGTTGACCCAAGCTAGAACCATGGAGGGTCATGCAATGGATGCTGATGACTGAGAAGGTTTATCAACATGCTTCCACCCCCTCCCTCAACCATCCCTAGCTCACCACGATGGCAGATACTAGTAGAAACTGCCGATATTGAGCGGGTCTATAACTCCTGTCTAACAGATTGCCAGTGAGAGACCTTTCCAATAGTTCACCACAATCTTTAATGAAACTGTTTCTTACTAAACTACTTTCGTTGCCCGCTTCTGTGGGTTTATGAGGTCCCTCTCCTGGAGAGAGAGAGAGAGAGAGAGAGAGAGAGAGAGAGAGAGAGAGAGAGAGAGAGAGAGAGAGAGATAAATGTATTGATTTCATGAACAAGTACAATGAGAAAAAGAAAATCAAGTTTATAGTGAGAGTCAAACCGAACGCGTATCGGAAGTTGCTATCGTGTGCTGTGTAAACCAAGCAGTTTGGTCGGGAAACAGGAGGTTGTTAGAGCGGTAACGCAGCGTAGCTCTGATAAACATCAAAATTCCTTTTGAATGAAGGTGCTACCGAAAGTCTACACGATACCGGGACCTAACCCCTTGATATCTACCATATGACAGTAGGAAACTCTCGTTACTCTCCACATGAAGCAGTTCTGTCCAGCCAGTATCACTGTCAGAAAGACCTGTTCGGCCTTATTGGATATGGAACCCCCAGGGTACAGCGTTCGCTTACTACATTCTGTCCTTAGTGTAGTGACATACTATAAGCAGCAAACCGTTGCTGCCGCACAGCGGCGAAAAAGATCCCGCCACCATGTGTTATCCTATGGGGCCTGACATACTAGAGAAACCGACGCCGCGCGCTGATGGGGTTGCCACTGTCTGTTATTTTTTTCCGCTGCACATGTTGGCAGGAAAAATAATGCCCCGACTTCGCGCGCTCGCAGTTTTCAGAGCCTCTTACATACTATGCCGCGTGCGGCGGCAGGAAAACATTCATCTTTTCTGGTATATATATTTCTACTATGTAAGCATGTTGAAAATCTCCATGTATTACTTCTATTGTTTCATTACTTCATTATTAATGCCAATTTCACCAATATGGGTAGAAGTGCCGTTAAACTAACAAGAAAATACTATTATTATATACTTGCGCAGCACTATCAATTGCAATATTTATTGCTAAAAGCAAAACTGTATTTAACTGATGTTAATAAATTTTGAATACATATCTGACAAAGATTCAGAAACAAGAAATTAACATCTTGAAATTTAATCTTCAAAAGATAGCACCTCGAAATATTGTTCAAGTCAGACGAGCATTACAAGAATAGATTCTGTTAGCATGTGGTATATTTTCCCTTTTCTTGAAAACTGTTTTTTAAGAATTTGTTTATTTTTTTTTTTTTAGTCATGATCTAAGTTCATATCTTAATCAAGAGTGTGTTTTACAGGCTCGAAAGCTCAAACTTCCAGCGGATGTTTTTTTATGTTGAGCAGGCTGACATCCTCCTTTTATAGTTTATATATGAAAGATTGGTTTTAATGTTGTTACTATTATAAAAATATTTTATTTCAACTGTTCCTTAATTCTCTTGAAGTTTGTCTATTTCCGTTTTTCTTTTCCTCACTGGGCTATTTTTCCCTGTGGGAATCTTTAGGCTTATAGCATCCTGCTTTTGCAACTGGGGTTCCAGGTAAGCTAGTAATAATAATAATATAGCCATAATTATGGGAATTGTACCCGTGTCTAAAGAAAACAGATATTACATTCTGCTTCAGAACAAACGCAAATGACAAAAAGGACTTAAAAAATGATAGGTAGTTCTCGGGTAGCTGAGGTTTAAGGGTTTAAAGGTAGATCACGAATAGCAGAGGCAAGGTATAGAGACAATACCCTTTCAGGACAATGCCCTAACTTTATAGTCAGTGATCAGCGCCCAGAGCCCCACCTCTCTGCCCCTGCTAGTATCAGGGAAATCCAGGCAATGGCGGCTGATGTCTCGGCAGGTAGGCATAAAGGCTCACGAGGAGTGTGAGGTTGCAGACACTACAAGAAACTGAAGCTTGAACTGGTCTAGAATCAAAGTTCAACAGATGGCTAAGCAAGGATATTTCCAATAAGCCACCACAACCCATAAATTACGAGTAAAATGATCATTCGAAAAACTCTGGGTATTGCGTCCAAGAGTTTGTGAAAGAAAACATAAAGACTAAACGTCTAGGTAACTAGCCTTCACTCGTTTTGAATTGGTAAGGTACATTTTGACAATTATTTCAGTCAGTTTTCAAAACAATGAGTACCCACCATACATGAGTAACGGTATTTGGTAAGGAATGTGGAATCTAATTTTCTTGAGGTTACCTTATATGAAAGGGCAGAGAGCGAGGGATTATCAATATTTTTTTTCTTGGCAAGAGGTCACAATTACGGTCGGATGAAAGTGAATTGAATTGGATTTTGATTAGCTGGAAGCAAGATATTGGCACTCATGAGTCTACACAGGCGGAAAACTGTAAAATCGAGGTCAATTATATTGACATATTTTTTTTTTATTCAATCTGCAGATCCTTTCTAAATTCAAATAAGTAAAACACGTTTTCTGACATATGTTTGCCAAATCAGGTATATAAAACTCAATTTCATATCCTGGAAATTCTCTATATAAGATTTCAGAGGTATATTTTATAGTTGCATCACAAATGTGTCATAAAATTAGTTTTATTTTTTTTTCTTATATAAATTACTGCCATGTTGTTTGTGATGCTTGGGACTCTTAGTTAAATCCTGGTGCAGTTTATGTTTTTATCAGCCAAAATCTAGTGATACTAAATACTTACCAACGGAGAAGTCATCAGTTGTTTAGAATATGTATACCACTTATAAAAAAAAATGTAACCACTCTGCTAAGATTCCTGATAAGAGTAAAAATACAATGAGGAAATTTAATTAAAAATTCAACTCTATACCTCTTCCTGAAATTACAATTAATCTAGGATCCTTGATCTCTATACAATATCTGACAGAACTAAAACAAATTCTCGGATAATGACAATATAAATCAATTTTCATCTCAAAGCAAAACAATGAGTGTGTGTTATGTAGATCTTGAATGTAGTTCAAGAACTATAACACACGAAAAATATCGAGTGACATTCATCGCTTGCGTATCTTAATGAGACCTTTATGTTCCTCTTGCAAATACTTGACATACAATGGACAAAATTGTTGTAGTGTTTACTGATGAAGCATAATAACAATAGGGATCTCTCTCTCTCTCTCTCTCTCTCTCTCTCTCTCTCTCTCTCTCTCTCTCTCTCTCTCTCTCTCACCAGAAATCACATTTTCTTTCGAGCGAAATTGTTCTTTGCTTGTTAGTTGTCATCGTATTATATAAAGAGAATAGTTTCTTCATAGCAATTTCTTCTTGTGTCATCTATGTAATAAAAATAGGAAAAAATGAAAGTGATGTCATGATACAGTATAATTTATATGTATAGGAAATAAAATTATCCGAAGGAAAGGATAATAAACAAGATCAATAAGAGATTTCTGACCTCCACCAAAGGTTAATGGAATCGTCCATGACCTAAGATTTCTCTATGAAGAAAATTTTGTCAAAATACGTCAATTTGATTTGAACTTAACATTAAAATGGGGAAAAAGCTAGTCCGGATTGAAAATCTGGATCAGGATCCAGATCCTCTTCCAAAGTTAATAGAGTCGGCCATGGCCAAAGATATATTTTATCTGTGGAGACAATATCGTCAAAATCCGTCGATTACTTTTGACGTAATCGTGTCCGCAGACACAGAGAAATAAATAAATGAATAAAACGACTCGATTGTATAACCTCCTTTGCGGAGTTAAATCATTTCCAAGTCATATATATCTCTCTAGCATAATAAATACAGAGATTTAAAGGCCTCTCATGAATGACAGAGGCAAGCGATAGTGTCATTGCCCTATCAAGCAGGACAATTCCCTAGAGACTGACCATATATAGCCTACATATAATCATATATATATATATATATATATATATATATATATATATATATATATATATATATATATATATATATATATATATATATATATGTATATATATATATATATATATATATATATATATATATATATATATATATATATATATATATATATATATATATATATATATATATATATATATATATATATATATGTCAACTACAGGCCCGCGGGTCAAATGTGGCGCGCGAGGGTCTTTTTTTATGGCCCACCAACACTGACCTAATTTTGCAGTATGATTTAATCTGACGGAACCTTACTGGAATTAGAATGATCCTAAATGCTGATAAAAATGAAAATGCTAAATAATGAGATAAAAACATAATCATACATTTCAGTAGAATTTGTGCGATCTCTCTCTCTCTCTCTCTCTCTCTCTCTCTCTCTCTCTCTCTCTCTCTCTCTCTCTCTCCATAACATGCGTTCAATGCTAACTTTTAGTTTACTTTTGACGGTAGATAAAGCAATAATGATAACAATAACAATTATAAAAGCAAGGTGATTTAATGCCAACTTTATTGTTAATAACGTCTTTCCATAAAGAGTCTAAGTAAGAAAAGAAATGCTCCAATATAAACAGAGCATATTATATAAAGTGGGAAGAAGTATATTGTGTGGTAGCAAATAGGTTCAGTTGTTAAGGAATATATCGTTCGAAGGCATTATGATACTTTGCACAGAGAAAGGTATGCCCAATTTGTGAGAATATCATGAACTGATTTATTGAATATCTTGAACAGCAAACATCAACAACAAAAGCATGGGTTACAAAACTTCTGAAAATCATGAACAGATAGTTTTAGGCCTACTACTTCATATGAAGTTACTATGGTACTTGTAAGAATTAGAAAATCATTTAGGGATGGAGAGTTAATAAAGCAGTTTACAGTAAAATAATGCAATAGTTTGCTGAATGAAAAGTACCAGGTAGCAAATTAATCTGTGTCATTATCTCACCAAACTTAAAAAAATATAATGAAACATTGTAAGTAATTTGGCACCACTGACGAAGATTATGTTGTACCCGAAGCATATATCAAGATGCAGTCATTGAATGATGATAGCAGAGGTTCTGTTATATACGTTTCCCTCAAGTCCGTAATCAATGAATATGGAGGGATTAAAAATTGTTCCTGCATTATAACTGATAGTACGAAAGCTATGGTTGATTGTGAAATATTGCATATGAGTGATATCATGACAAGTGTTGTCAGTATTGTGAACTTAATCAGAGGTGGAAATAATTCCCGAGGCAAAGAAAATTTATATCATTCATGGAAAAACTGAATACAGAGTACATTGACCTCTCACTATATTCAAGTGTTAGAGGGTTGAGTGCTGGAAAACACCTCGTTTCTTTTCTTTAAGGGAAGATATTCTACCATTTCTACAAAATCAGCATATTAGTAATTCAGAACAGTGCCAAATTCAGCTACACTATAAAGATTTTCTTTGCTCCCAAGCAAGTCTTACAGAAGTGACTGCCCACCTCAACATACTAAATATGAACCTTCAAGGAAAATAACATTAAGTTTCCCAGCTAGTAGGACATTTTGATTCTCTCCGTAAAAAGCTGCAACTTTTCAGTGAGTGCTTAAACAAGAATGATCTGACACACTTCACTGCATGTCATGAATTTAACAAATATAATGTAACTGACGTTTCACATATATTATTATTATTATTATTATTATTATTATTATTATTATTATTATTATTATTATTATTATTATTATTATTATTATTATTATTATTATTATTATTATTATTAATATTCAAACTTGAAGGATTATGTTGTGAGTTTGAGACAAGATTTAGATACCTTGAAAAGTTAAGGTCCAGATACCTTTCGTTCAACAATCCCATGGTAACATGCGTGGAAACAGAACTACATAAACTTTATCTTTTTCACATGGTCTTTTTATGATGTATAATGTCTATGATTAGAAGGTACATCTGAATGGAGGTAACTGAAGTTAGAAAGTATTACTAAATCTAGTATCTGAGTTGTGTTCATCTTTTTTTTTTTTTCATTTTATATATATTATGTATTTTAATTGTGATTTGAAGTTAAATATAAACAGAACTATATGGGATTCTAGTTTTTAATTTTTAC
>NC_090734.1:9133484-9138484 GCF_036898095.1 Palaemon carinicauda
TATATATTTATATATACATATATATATATATATATATATATATATATATATATATATATATATATATATATATATATATATATATATATATATATATATATATATATATATTTATAATACATAATATATAATATACAGTATAATACAATATAAGTAATAAATATAAATAATGATACGGGTGGCCCAAAAGTATGTAAACAGTGTGTATTATTACAAGTGTGTTCATTTTAGATATTGTTTGTTATATTATTGATAATTTTATAATATATATATATATATATATATATATATATATATATATATATATATATATATATATATATATATATATATATATATGTATATATATATATATATATATATATATATATATATATATATATATATATATATATATATATATATATATATATATATATATATATATATATATATATTAATTTAACCTGTTTTCTCTTCATGCAATTCAAGGAACTCATAATTGCCAATAATTTAAATAATGATAAAAGGAAATGGTGGTTATAAGACTATTAGAAATCTCAAAATGGTGAATCCTTTAGAAGAAATGAGATTGAAACATTTGGTATTTAACCCAAAAAGACAAATCATTTACCGCATTCGTGATGAATTCGATACCACTGGATCAATCCATAATGCTCCAAAAGAAACGGTCAACCAAAACAGCCCGGACAGGGGATAATAAGCAACTTTTTTTGCAGAAGTTATTCAGAGTCCAAAAAACTCCACTAGACAAGTCTCTTTGGATTGAGCATTTCACGATCATCTATCATTCGAATCCTGAAATCGTTTAAGTTGCAAGCTCAACGTCCACGGCTAATTTATTGCTTATTTTGGAGGATGATCACGAAAGGGGGCTGCAATTTAGTGAGAGGATGCTGAATGTAATGGAAGTAAATCCATTTATTTTAGATAACATTATGTGGAGTGATGAAGCTTCTTTCAAATTATCCGGTCATATTAACACACATAATTGTGTTTACTGGTATAGTGAGAACAAGCAGTTAACATTAGAGCAACAACTAAATCAGTTGGTATTTCAAGTTTAGGTATTTTATGACCAATATTTTTTTTTTCATGGAACAGTCATAGGAGATATATAAGTATTTTAAAATTGTATATATATACATATATGATAAATTTTGCACATTTTTTACGTGTTTTTCATATTCAAATAAGCCATATATATTTTGATATATTAATGTCTGGATTCTCTTAACGACCTCGGGATCAGAGCCCCAGGCGAAATCTCACAAAGACAAGAGCTTGGCTCCGGCCGGGAATCGAACCCTGGTCGGCAAGCTTATATAAGCTTGCCGACCAGGGTTCGATTCCCGGCCGGAGCCAAGCTCTTGTCTTTGTGAGATTTCGCCTGGGGCTCTGATCCCGAGGTCGTTAAGAGAATCCAGACATTAATATATCAAAATATATATGGCTTATTTGAATATACATATATATATATATATATATATATATATATATATATATATATATATATATATATATATATATATATATATATATATATATATAGTGACGATATGTCAGTATTATCGTCTCGGCGAAGTCTATAAATCAAAGACAATACACCTCTGGACAAACTTAACTCCAGTTAGGTTTAACGATAAGACGAAAACTTCATTTACCTTTTTCAATTAATATTCAATGTCGATTTCTTTGTCAAACAATCACAAAATTGTGTAGAGATTGTCTTAAAATCTTCATACAAGCGGAAAAAAAAATAAAAAAGGTGAAATAATGATAATGCGTCTGTTCGACACTCTTCAAACTAGAACGGATTGGTAGAAATTTTGGACAATTAAACCATCTTGCTTCAATGTGAAGTGCTCTTCTTTTTTTCTCTCTCAAAAAAATTGGATAATGTTTTAAATTTAACTCCCTTAACTATCGATATTCAATGAGCCGTTACAAAGGATGTAACTCATCACATAAAATAGCATTTAATCCACCGAGTAAATTTATTGTGAAATTTAGAAGAGTTCGCTGTTCCTACTCTGTCTGGTGTGTTTGGCATGTGACGTCATCACACCGACTCTTTGGTCTCTGTCCACAGTCAGGACTACCAATCCATGAAACATGGAAAGACATATATTCACAGAAAACACTCTGAATTAAGTATATTTTACAACCGTGGAATGAAATTATGTTGAAAATTTGTCTTTTGATTGTGTTATTGCAGGATAACAAAGACTGTTTATTTATTAGTTTTAGTGTATTGCATCGATGAATCAAATTTTGTTGTAAGAGTATTCATTCCGTCTATGGTGGGTGAGTCTATTGCCGGTTAAAGGGAAAATTTAATTCTAGATGACTTAAAAGGTTGTTACCTTTATCATATTCCACAAAATATATGTATACAACAAAATATTATATCAAGTAAAGCGTACTTACATACTAAAATTTATGTGAAAGTGTAGATTAATCGAAAATTACAATTAAAATATCTATCGCGTACCTCTCCCTTTGGTCGGAAATTAGACGTTTCTTACGTTTGCCCATAGATGGTGTTGGGAGCTTGTTCATGGTTTAAATAATTGGGGGGAGGGGGGGGGGGATAGAGAAGAGGCCACTAGGTCCCCTGGAATCCTCGATGAATGCATAAAACAACAGCACAATTATCGTCTATAATCTTAATAGCAAAGTACCTATTAAATCATAATTGCAATTTATTGCATTTACTCATTCTTGAGGATACACTCGGATGACTATTCTGTCTTACTGTATATGATATCTCTTCCTCTTGATTGTTTAAGTTTTTATTGAATATATTTGAAAGATCTTAAAATGCTGAAACCGTTAAAAGAGATTGGGTTAAAACCTTTGGTACACAAACCTAAAGAGACAAACCATTTACCCCATTTATGATAAATCGATGCCACTGGCTCAATCATTAATGCTCTAAAATAGTCTGTACAGAGGATAATAAGCAAGTTACCGCCGAAACAGTTATTCAGAGTTTAATATATATATATATATATATATATATATATATATATATATATATATATATATATATATATATATATATATATATATATATATATATATATATATATATATATATATGTGTGTGTGTGCGTGTGTGTGTGTGTGTGTGTGCGTGTGTGTGTATTATTATTATTATTATTATTATTATTATTATTATTATTATTATTATTATTACTTGCTAAGCTACAACCTTAGTTGGAAAAGCAGGATGCTATAAGCCCAAGGGCTCCAGCAGGGAAAATAGCCCAGTGAGGAGAGAAGCAAAAAATACAAGAAGTTCATGAACAATAATAACATTAAAATAAATCTTTCATATATAAACTATAAAAACTTTAAAATAACAAGAGGAAGAGGAACAAGATTAAATGGTGTGCCCAAGTATACCCTCGAGCAAGAGATCTCTAACCCAAGACAGTGGAAGACCGTTTTACTTAATTGTTTACATTCTTATAATAAATCCCTTTTAAACTAAAAATCAAATAGGATTGGGAGACCTAGCGAGAAGATAAAACCTGAACGTGTAAAAAAATGTTGCTCTCAATTAAAGATATCAGCTAAACTAGTTTTAAAAGCTCAGGGCCTCTTCCTTTAGCATTTCCGTTCTATTTCTGTTTCTCCTGTCCATCAAAACTCATCATCCTCTAATAAAGAGTTAAAATAAGTAGTAATGAAAAGATAAATAAAGATATACCCAAATAAATAATTGAATTAAAGCAACCATAATGAAAATCATAAACAAACGCAAGTGAAAGAACATGTGTGAGGCTTTTGCGTTGGGGTGCCCTATAAGAAACGCCCCTGTCAGGGGATCTCAGGACTGGGGTTCAATTCACGATCAAATTCGTTAGTTCAATTGTTCACTGCAACCTCACCATCCTTGTGAACTAAGGATGGGGGGTTTGGGATAGTCTATAGGTCTACCTGCTTAGTCATCAGCAGCCATTGCCTGGTATTCCCTGGTCCTAGCTTGGCTAGAGAGAGGGCTTGGGTGCTGATCATATGTTATGTGGTCAGTCTCTAAGGTATTGTTCTGCTTACTATGACAATGTCACTGTCCCTCTCCTCTGCCATATAATAGTGGCTTTAAACCTTTAAACTAGAAAATGTTGATGAAGATGATGATGATAATGATGATGATGATAATGAAGATTCAATTAGACTATTGGCGATGCGGAAAGACTTTCAAAATCTCATTTCAAAATGCAATATTCCTTTGGACTCAACATACAGTAATCATTCTCTCACCTTTAGATTTTGTTAAATTCTGAATCTTCGCAAACAGTTTTATTCCAGCTGTAGCGAAGTTTACATTAAACACGGAGATAGGATAGACGTATGCCATTTAAAAGTAAAGGAAAAATATGCAAAACCTGAGGACCTCAGAAACAGACAAAGCAGGGTTGGGTGGAATCCTCGACTTGCAGCAACCGAAATATTCTATCAAACTCCGCCCGAATGTTAGAACAGATGGAACTAAGCCCTGGTGTCCTGTTGTATAAAGATGTGTCTCCTGCATGTTGCGAAGCAAATAAAGAATAAATGGAAACAAGGTCAGGATAGTCTTCGATACCCAGAAATATAAATAAAATAAAAGAAAGAATTATAAATTATATAGTTTTAGTCGGATTTCAAAAAATAGATGAAAAAAATTAATGTATTTTTAGTGGCACTCGAATTGTTTTTTTTTTTTTTTCCTTTACTCAATATAGCCTTCGATACCATGGAATAAGAATAAAATAGTAAATTTTTAGTGTAATTCAAAAAAAAAAAAAAAAAAAAAAGATAATGAAAAAAGCAATATAATCTTATTGGGATTTGGAACACACTTAAAATACACGGATTTTAACTCATGATAGCCTTCGATACCATGGCGAAAAACTAAAAGGAAAACTTGAATTTTTTTTGTGGACTTTGGTACAAAAAGAAAATAATGAGCCAATAAAAAACTAATATATTTTTAGTCATTTGCCAGA
>NC_090734.1:9139996-9144996 GCF_036898095.1 Palaemon carinicauda
TATAATAAATATTTTTTAATATATTAATATATTATATATATATATATATATAATATATATATATATATATATATATATATATATATATATATATATATATATATTTATAATACATAATATATAATATACAGTATAATACAATATAAGTAATAAATATAAATAATGATACGGGTGGCCCAAAAGTATGTAAACAGTGTGTATTATTACAAGTGTGTTCATTTTAGATATTGTTTGTTATATTATTGATAATTTTATAATATATATATATATATATATATATATATATATATATATATATATATATATATATATATATATATATATATATATATTATATATATATATATATATATATATATATATATATATATATATAATAATTTAAATATATGATAATTCAAGGAAATGGTGGTTATAAGACTATTAGAAATCTCAAAATGGTGAATCCTTTAGAAGAAATGAGATTGAAACATTTGGTATTTAACCCAAAAAGACAAATCATTTACCGCATTCGTGATGAATTCGATACCACTGGATCAATCCATAATGCTCCAAAAGAAACGGTCAACCAAAACAGCCCGGACAGGGGATAATAAGCAACTTTTTTTGCAGAAGTTATTCAGAGTCCAAAAAACTCCACTAGACAAGTCTCTTTGGATTGAGCATTTCACGATCATCTATCATTCGAATCCTGAAATCGTTTAAGTTGCAAGCTCAACGTCCACGGCTAATTTATTGCTTATTTTGGAGGATGATCACGAAAGGGGGCTGCAATTTAGTGAGAGGATGCTGAATGTAATGGAAGTAAATCCATTTATTTTAGATAACATTATGTGGAGTGATGAAGCTTCTTTCAAATTATCCGGTCATATTAACACACATAATTGTGTTTACTGGTATAGTGAGAACAAGCAGTTAACATTAGAGCAACAACTAAATCAGTTGGTATTTCAAGTTTAGGTATTTTATGACCAATATTTTTTTTTTCATGGAACAGTCATAGGAGATATATAAGTATTTTAAAATTGTATATATATACATATATGATAAATTTTGCACATTTTTTACGTGTTTTTCATATTCAAATAAGCCATATATATTTTGATATATTAATGTCTGGATTCTCTTAACGACCTCGGGATCAGAGCCCCAGGCGAAATCTCACAAAGACAAGAGCTTGGCTCCGGCCGGGAATCGAACCCTGGTCGGCAAGCTTATATAAGCTTGCCGACCAGGGTTCGATTCCCGGCCGGAGCCAAGCTCTTGTCTTTGTGAGATTTCGCCTGGGGCTCTGATCCCGAGGTCGTTAAGAGAATCCAGACATTAATATATCAAAATATATATGGCTTATTTGAATATACATATATATATATATATATATATATATATATATATATATATATATATATATATATATATATATATATATATATATATATATAGTGACGATATGTCAGTATTATCGTCTCGGCGAAGTCTATAAATCAAAGACAATACACCTCTGGACAAACTTAACTCCAGTTAGGTTTAACGATAAGACGAAAACTTCATTTACCTTTTTCAATTAATATTCAATGTCGATTTCTTTGTCAAACAATCACAAAATTGTGTAGAGATTGTCTTAAAATCTTCATACAAGCGGAAAAAAAAATAAAAAAGGTGAAATAATGATAATGCGTCTGTTCGACACTCTTCAAACTAGAACGGATTGGTAGAAATTTTGGACAATTAAACCATCTTGCTTCAATGTGAAGTGCTCTTCTTTTTTTCTCTCTCAAAAAAATTGGATAATGTTTTAAATTTAACTCCCTTAACTATCGATATTCAATGAGCCGTTACAAAGGATGTAACTCATCACATAAAATAGCATTTAATCCACCGAGTAAATTTATTGTGAAATTTAGAAGAGTTCGCTGTTCCTACTCTGTCTGGTGTGTTTGGCATGTGACGTCATCACACCGACTCTTTGGTCTCTGTCCACAGTCAGGACTACCAATCCATGAAACATGGAAAGACATATATTCACAGAAAACACTCTGAATTAAGTATATTTTACAACCGTGGAATGAAATTATGTTGAAAATTTGTCTTTTGATTGTGTTATTGCAGGATAACAAAGACTGTTTATTTATTAGTTTTAGTGTATTGCATCGATGAATCAAATTTTGTTGTAAGAGTATTCATTCCGTCTATGGTGGGTGAGTCTATTGCCGGTTAAAGGGAAAATTTAATTCTAGATGACTTAAAAGGTTGTTACCTTTATCATATTCCACAAAATATATGTATACAACAAAATATTATATCAAGTAAAGCGTACTTACATACTAAAATTTATGTGAAAGTGTAGATTAATCGAAAATTACAATTAAAATATCTATCGCGTACCTCTCCCTTTGGTCGGAAATTAGACGTTTCTTACGTTTGCCCATAGATGGTGTTGGGAGCTTGTTCATGGTTTAAATAATTGGGGGGAGGGGGGGGGGGATAGAGAAGAGGCCACTAGGTCCCCTGGAATCCTCGATGAATGCATAAAACAACAGCACAATTATCGTCTATAATCTTAATAGCAAAGTACCTATTAAATCATAATTGCAATTTATTGCATTTACTCATTCTTGAGGATACACTCGGATGACTATTCTGTCTTACTGTATATGATATCTCTTCCTCTTGATTGTTTAAGTTTTTATTGAATATATTTGAAAGATCTTAAAATGCTGAAACCGTTAAAAGAGATTGGGTTAAAACCTTTGGTACACAAACCTAAAGAGACAAACCATTTACCCCATTTATGATAAATCGATGCCACTGGCTCAATCATTAATGCTCTAAAATAGTCTGTACAGAGGATAATAAGCAAGTTACCGCCGAAACAGTTATTCAGAGTTTAATATATATATATATATATATATATATATATATATATATATATATATATATATATATATATATATATATATATATATATATATATATATATATATATATATATATGTGTGTGTGTGCGTGTGTGTGTGTGTGTGTGTGCGTGTGTGTGTATTATTATTATTATTATTATTATTATTATTATTATTATTATTATTATTATTACTTGCTAAGCTACAACCTTAGTTGGAAAAGCAGGATGCTATAAGCCCAAGGGCTCCAGCAGGGAAAATAGCCCAGTGAGGAGAGAAGCAAAAAATACAAGAAGTTCATGAACAATAATAACATTAAAATAAATCTTTCATATATAAACTATAAAAACTTTAAAATAACAAGAGGAAGAGGAACAAGATTAAATGGTGTGCCCAAGTATACCCTCGAGCAAGAGATCTCTAACCCAAGACAGTGGAAGACCGTTTTACTTAATTGTTTACATTCTTATAATAAATCCCTTTTAAACTAAAAATCAAATAGGATTGGGAGACCTAGCGAGAAGATAAAACCTGAACGTGTAAAAAAATGTTGCTCTCAATTAAAGATATCAGCTAAACTAGTTTTAAAAGCTCAGGGCCTCTTCCTTTAGCATTTCCGTTCTATTTCTGTTTCTCCTGTCCATCAAAACTCATCATCCTCTAATAAAGAGTTAAAATAAGTAGTAATGAAAAGATAAATAAAGATATACCCAAATAAATAATTGAATTAAAGCAACCATAATGAAAATCATAAACAAACGCAAGTGAAAGAACATGTGTGAGGCTTTTGCGTTGGGGTGCCCTATAAGAAACGCCCCTGTCAGGGGATCTCAGGACTGGGGTTCAATTCACGATCAAATTCGTTAGTTCAATTGTTCACTGCAACCTCACCATCCTTGTGAACTAAGGATGGGGGGTTTGGGATAGTCTATAGGTCTACCTGCTTAGTCATCAGCAGCCATTGCCTGGTATTCCCTGGTCCTAGCTTGGCTAGAGAGAGGGCTTGGGTGCTGATCATATGTTATGTGGTCAGTCTCTAAGGTATTGTTCTGCTTACTATGACAATGTCACTGTCCCTCTCCTCTGCCATATAATAGTGGCTTTAAACCTTTAAACTAGAAAATGTTGATGAAGATGATGATGATAATGATGATGATGATAATGAAGATTCAATTAGACTATTGGCGATGCGGAAAGACTTTCAAAATCTCATTTCAAAATGCAATATTCCTTTGGACTCAACATACAGTAATCATTCTCTCACCTTTAGATTTTGTTAAATTCTGAATCTTCGCAAACAGTTTTATTCCAGCTGTAGCGAAGTTTACATTAAACACGGAGATAGGATAGACGTATGCCATTTAAAAGTAAAGGAAAAATATGCAAAACCTGAGGACCTCAGAAACAGACAAAGCAGGGTTGGGTGGAATCCTCGACTTGCAGCAACCGAAATATTCTATCAAACTCCGCCCGAATGTTAGAACAGATGGAACTAAGCCCTGGTGTCCTGTTGTATAAAGATGTGTCTCCTGCATGTTGCGAAGCAAATAAAGAATAAATGGAAACAAGGTCAGGATAGTCTTCGATACCCAGAAATATAAATAAAATAAAAGAAAGAATTATAAATTATATAGTTTTAGTCGGATTTCAAAAAATAGATGAAAAAAATTAATGTATTTTTAGTGGCACTCGAATTGTTTTTTTTTTTTTTTCCTTTACTCAATATAGCCTTCGATACCATGGAATAAGAATAAAATAGTAAATTTTTAGTGTAATTCAAAAAAAAAAAAAAAAAAAAAAGATAATGAAAAAAGCAATATAATCTTATTGGGATTTGGAACACACTTAAAATACACGGATTTTAACTCATGATAGCCTTCGATACCATGGCGAAAAACTAAAAGGAAAACTTGAATTTTTTTTGTGGACTTTGGTACAAAAAGAAAATAATGAGCCAATAAAAAACTAATATATTTTTAGTCATTTGCCAGATTGGATATACAGGGTTTTTAACAATATGGAAGTAAGTTATAAGGATATTTATTAGATCATTTACAACAGTTTTATATAAAAAAAAATATAGATATAACTTGATGAAAATTT
>NC_090734.1:9154996-9162496 GCF_036898095.1 Palaemon carinicauda
TTTCATGTATCTTTTGAATTCAGGTATTCATAGGTAGTAGGTTGGTCAAGGCACCAGCCGCCCGTTGAGATACTACCACTAGAGAGTTATGGGGGCCTTTGACTGGCAAGACAGTACTACATAGGACCCTTCTCTCTGGTTACGGTTCTTTCCCTTTGCCTACACAGACACCGAATAGTCTGGAATATTCTTTACAGATTCTCCTCTGTCCTCATACACCTGACAACACTGAGATTGTCAAACAATTCTTCACCCAAGGGGTTAACCGCTGCACTGTAATTGTTCAGTGGCTACTTTCCTCTTTGCAATGGAAGAAGAGACCCTTCTTCAGCTATGGTAAGCAATGCTTCTTGGAGACGGACACTCCAAAATTAAACCATTGTTCTCTAGTCTTGGGTAATGTCATAGCCTCTGTACCATGGTCTTCCACTGTCTTGGGTTAGAATTCTCTTGCTTGAGGGTACACTTGGGCACACTGTTCTATATAGTTTCTCTTCCTTTTGTTTTGTTGAAGTTTTTATAGTTTATATAGGGAACATTTATTTTAATGTTGTTACTCTTCTTTAAATATTTTATTTTCCTTATTTCCTTTCCTCATTGGGCTCTTTCCTACTAGGGTTGTAGCTAAGCATTTAATAATAATAATAATAATAATAATAATAATAATAATAATAATAATAATAATAATAATAATAATAATAATAATATTAATAATTTGTACTGAGAAGACTCAAGAAAAAGTATTGGGAGCTAACAATGCAAATCCCTTTCCCTTCCTCCCACAAACATTTAATAACGAACTCCCTCCTATTATAAAAAGAACGTCAACATTTCTAACCATCGAAGCCAACAATATATCATAAAACTCCTTTTCTGGGTCGACCTGTGACGTCCGGTGAAAAGAGTCCTTCTTTACACTTTTCTGATATAAATACTTCCAAATATACCAGAGAAATATAAAGTAGGGAATGCAGAGGTTACTACCCTCTGCGCGAACACCCAGTGGGCGTCGTGTATAAAGCAGGGGCGTGTGAAAACCGCTATTCACAGGCTGTCTTCCATTTAGATCATTCCTTCATCAAAGGGAAGGGGCGTAACAGAGACCCTATCTATCATACCTTCGCCACACTACCGACGCCCGATGCTAGCGCCCTCTGAACTACATCCTTCTGTTGGACATCGTAAGCGCCGTGTTGTTTTTTGTGTGCCGCTTGGTTTTTTAGCTATTTTCGTGTAATTTCATCATCACCAAGGCTCTTCTTACTCCTGCACTAATGTTAAGTACCATAGATTGTTTTGACAGGTTTGTTATTACCGGGCTAGTGTTATATTTATTTATTTGACTGTTTTTAAGTGCGTACAGTTTTGGCCTTTCTGGATGATGGCGGCCATTGTTCTTGTACGGTTTGGTGTTTACCTTGTTTTGCCCGTTGGTACTCTTGTCATCTTAGGTTCATTATCCTTTTATTTCAGGCCTTATGCATTTATATTATTATATTTTGAACCGTTTATTTTTCCAGTCTTGGTACTTTTTAGCGCTTACGAGTCAATATTCTGGCGAACCAAGAATAGAGTTCGGGTCTTTGTTAGTTGAGTTGTTCCGATTGGCGGTATCATAATTTCGTCAAATTTCACTCTTTTTTCGTTCTCGTTTTGCTATTCTTCGTTCGTCGCTTTTTAGTGTTTTTTGTTGGTCATGGACCTTTATTTGTAATGTGATTTAAGGTTCGTTTTATTATTTTGTTATAGTAACCACGAGAGAGAGAGGGGGAGTTCCTGTTTTCTGTGCATACGGTCATATGTCTCCCTCTTTCTCTCTCTCTTTTGTGTTAGTTTTACCTAGTACGAGAGATAGAGAGCCCGTTTTCTGTTCATACAACCACGTGTTCTCTCTCTCTCTCTTCCCCTTGCAGGAATTACGATTTGTTTTTATTTACACGTTTATATTGTGGTTACTTTTAGTGTATTTTGGGGCTAGTGTTTTTTTTAGGTCCTGTCGTGTGTGAGTTATTTGGATGGCCCTGAGCCGCTTGCTATTGACTCCGGTTTCGGCCCTCCCCACACGACTTATTCTCCTCCCTCCTCCGGGAAGTCTCCTTCAGAGTTCTTACATAGATCATTCTAATTGTTTATATACTGTAATGGGGGTATATATTTCGTCAAGGACCTACCATCGGATCTCCGTCATCCCCGGAGACCTTTTAATCACTCGTTACTGTTCCTGTGTATTTACTACGAGCTTCGGCTCCCAT
The DNA here is from genome assembly GCF_036898095.1 of Palaemon carinicauda. Taxonomy (NCBI): domain Eukaryota; kingdom Metazoa; phylum Arthropoda; class Malacostraca; order Decapoda; family Palaemonidae; genus Palaemon; species Palaemon carinicauda. The sequence continues at coordinate 9,157,249 of NC_090734.1, forward strand.
TCTATAGTTTTCTCGGCCGCACTATGGAGTGGATCACTCTTTTATTTATTGTAGTATTACACGGAACTTCGGCCCCCTTTCTGTAGTTTACTTCGCCGCACTAAGGAGTGAGTTCTCGTTCAGAGTTCTTACGTAGGTCATTCTACTTGTTTATATAATGTAACAGGGGTATTTATTATTTTAACGACCTACCTTCGGATCTCCGGCATCCTCGGAGATCTTCCAATCACTAGGCAAGGTTCTTATGTAATTACTACGAGCTCCGGCTCACTTATTATAGATTACCCCGTCACACTACGGAGTGGGTATACTCGTTTATTTATTATAATATTTGCAACGGAGCTTCGGCCCGTTTTCATACGAACCTTAAAATATCATATTTATTCTCAGACTCTTTATAACCTCTTTTGTTATATCAGAGTTCCCGAGAGCATACAGACTTATGTCTTCTTTTTATTACAGGAAGTTGGGTGTGCTACCTAGGGTTGCTCCGCCTCCTTTAGTGATCCGGTAGGCCACGATGTCTGCCGGTCTCACGCTTCTTGTGCCATCCCCTTCGTCCGTGAGCCGGGCCATCCCCTTACAGGGTTGGGTTCCAGGAGGCATGTACCCTGTGTTATGACCTTACGTCAATCCTGTGGAATGACGATGTGAGTATTTTTAATTTTCATTGAAATGGGTATGGCATATTTTGTGTTGAATTACTTGGTTTTTATGTAGTAATGATATTTGATACTATCGGGATATTTTCCCTGTATGATCCAAGATAAAGTTCCTACGCAATTACAAACCTAAGTCTCGTACTACAGCTTCGCAAGTCTCTATATCTCCAGTCCCAGGACCCTCTACCTTCCAAGAAAGGAAAGTCCGATAAGGCTAAGGCTTCGTCGGAGTTCAGTTCCTCGGAACCCCCGTGACAGAGATGATATAAGAGATATTGAAGACTCAGATACAACTACAATCTGGGGCAATAACGGAGCTGAAGGCTATGGTGATCAATCTTCTCCGAGCGGTGAACCAGTTTGCACCTCTGGTAGGCCCAGACTCTTCTAAGTCGCCTCCTTTCACGAAGAACAACCCATGGAGGTTCGCTCACCATGCACCCTACATAGATGGTGCATTAGCTCTAGAGGGATTGGGGACCCACCCTCTAGATGATCTTGAATTTGACCCTCCGGGGCTTCAGTTCCCCTTCAATGGCTTCGTCCGGCTGAAGGAGCATGCTCTTGTTAGGATGGATAGAGTCCCTAAAGGGACTGGCATCTTCCTACGGAACAGGCCCAAGCTGTCTGGGCTAGGACTCTCGCCGACTGAGGCTGTGTCAACTCCACTGACCCCCCATAAAAGTTCCTATACAATTTTCACCACGACTCAATCCGTTCCGTCTCCTCTTATGGATAAAGTGACCGAGTTGACCATCCAATCGGCCAAGGAGGGCTCCACTGTGCCTGTCCTCAAGGAGACGGACCTCACCTCGCTGCTTCTTCTGGGCTCCTCCGCCCTTTGGAAGGGTGCCTCTGCTACCTTTTCGGTGGGTAAGCTCGACCCGGACTGCGCCTCATCTTTCTTCTCTGAGAAGCTCCCCAAGTTACCGGATCTCCTTCTCAAGTTAGAGCTCGTCGTTTGAAACAGACTTGCTAGATCGTTTCACACCATGATCTCAGCACAGATGTTAGCCTCCCTATACCCGGATGAGTCTCTATTCCGGGTGTTTGATAAGAACATCTTCCAAGCGTTCCGATTCGACCTGCACGTTTTCTGGACATCCCGGATAAACTGCAGGAAGTATGTTCTGGCAGAAGCGTCCTTTAGGCATCTGCAAAATAGGCTCATAGCCTCCTCCTGTTGGGGCAAGACCCTGTTTCCAATGGAGGAAGTAGACAAGGTCTTACAAGACGTTGCTAGGGCTAACCAGAACTTCCAAGCGAGTTGGGGTCTTTCGACCAAAAGGAGTGTAGATTCAGGGAAGCAGTTTTTTTTCTTCAAGAAGAAACAACGCTTCACCTCATACAAGACCAGCAGTGGTCAGTTCCATCACGGTCTCACTCGTCACCCCCTTCTACCTCTCAGACGGCTTCTCAGCATACAGCTCCTCCGCCGCAGGTGGTCTACCTTCCTGCTCCTCAAGGTAACCATCCTACCCCCATGGCTCCTTGGATGTCCTCCCCGGCCTTCAGTCCAGCTTACGTAGCCTCTAATACCTTTCGAGGATTCTCTAGAGGCAGCAACAAGGTAGAGGTCAGTTTCGCCACCACGGCGGGCGAAGAGCCAGGGGTCCTCGTGGAGGACAGGGGTCTAAACTCACCCCATTTCAATGAAAGGAATCATGTAGGAGGGAGACTATACCTCTTCCGGGACCACTGGACTTTCAGTCCTTGGGACCACAGCATAGTAGCAAAAGGCCTAGGCCTGAATTGGTCACAAGGATCTCCACCTCCAGCAGTGACCTTCTTCCAGAAATCGACTCCAATCTTGGAGGATTACACCGAAGACTTACTCAGACGAAGGCCATTAAGAGGGTACGGTAACTAAAATTTCAAGGGCGCCTGTTCACAGTCTCCAAGGAGAATTTGTCGGCAATGAGAGTAGTCCTGGACTTGTCGGAACTGAATTCTTACATTCTTTGCGACAAGTTCCGAATGCTGAATGTCTCGCAGGTGTGGATCTTACTTCCCCGTAGGTCCGTCACCCCCTCTTCCGATCTTACAGACGGTTATTATCACGTCCCAGTAGCACGAACTTCTCCCCCTGCCTCGAATGTCATGGCCCCCGGTCTCACCATAGCCCCAAGGATATTTACAAAACTGGGGGGAGACAATGCTCGTACAACCAAGGAACCGAGGGATCAAAGTGTTGCGTATCTGGACGGTTGGCTAATCTGAGCACAGTCGATCCCGAAATGCAACAATGCTATAGACAAAGTGATCCTATTCCTCAGAAGGCTGGGTTTCCAGGTCAACTTACAAACGTCTCGCATGCAACCGGCAAGCAACTTGAAATGGTTAGGCATCCAATGGGACCTCACAAGTCACAGGCTCTCTCTCTTCCTTTCGAGAAGGTCAGAGATATAGCATCTAAGACAAAGAACTTCCTCAAACACAAACAGGTTCCAGAAGAGCCTTGGAAAGAATCCTTGGCTTACTTCAATTTCCGTCAATGTCAGACCTCTTATTGAAAGAAACTCAAAGACATCAACCGAGTTTGGAGGAAAGAACTACAATACATTTACGGGACAAGATCTCATCAATCCCCTCAAGCCTGAAAAAGAGACTCCGGTCATGGTCAAAGCCGGAGAACCTTTCCAAATCGGTTCATCTGCAGTTCCCTCCTCCACAAGTGTCGATTCATACAGACGGGTCTCTGAGTGGTTAGGGGGAATATTACAGCCTTCAGATGTTTCAGGGCTCCAGGTTCCTCGCCATGAGACACTTCCACATCAATGTACTAGAAGTCATGGCAGTATTCCTGATCCTGAAGCGGCTCTCCCCGCCACGGTACACTCATATCAGGATACTTTCAGACAGCACGGTAGTGGTGTACTGGATAAATATAGGTGGATCAAAATCTCCCAACCTCAATCAAGTCCTGGTCATGTTTTTTGTCTGGGCAGCAGTCAAGAACTGGTTCCTGTCGGAATCCCACCTGGCAGGAGTCCAGATCGTGGTAGCGGACTCACTATCCAGGACGAATCCACTGGAGTCAGAATGGTCTCTGGACCTGAATTCTTTCCGGTGGATTTCCAGGCTGGTTCCCGGTCTCCCGGTAGATCTATTCGCGACAAAACTGAACCACAAACTTCCTTGTTGTGTGACCCCAAACCTGGACCCTCAGGCTTATGCTATGGACGCATTAACCCTGGATTGGAACCGTTGGACGAAGATTTACTTTTTCCCTCCGGTGAATCTTCTCATGAAAGTCTTACACAAGTTGTGCTCCTTCCACGGGGCATTGACTTTAGTAGCACTGTACTGGCCAAAGAGCAGTTGATGTCCACTCCTCCTCGAGTTGAAACTCCGTCCCTTCCGGATCCCATTCCCCAATATGACCCAGAAGTCCAAACGCAGACTGTGTCAGATTCCTCAAGGATAGCCACAATCCTAACTTTGTGGATTTCATGAGTTTGCAGCCCCACAGGGACGGGAATATTGACCCGGAAAATGTCTGCTTCATAGAATCAGACAAAAGGGACTCTACCATTAGACGGCACGTTTCAGCTGTTAAAAATTAGCAGGTTTCCAAAAGAAGTTGGAACTTTCTCGCATGCCTTCTAATCTGGCTATATCATTCTTTAAGTCCCTATTTGACAAGGACCTAGCAGCTAGCACTATAACTGCGATTAAGTCAGCTCTGAAAAAGATCGTCTTCGTGGGTTTCAATATTGACCTAACTGATTCCTATTTCTCATCTAGTCCGAAGGTATGCGTTAGGTTCAGACTTTCGGTTCGCCCACAAAAGATCTGTTGGCCTCTGAAAGACGTACTAAAGCTAGCTTCGGGCACGGATATCGAATCCTGCCCTTACATCACTCTTCTTAGGAAGACCTTATTCCTAACGGCCTTGGCCTCATAAGCTAGAATCTCAGAATTAGCAGCTCTCTCATGTAATCCTGAAAATATAGATTTCCTCCCGTCAGGTGAAGTACTCTTTCTCCAGACAGAGCTATTCTAGCTGAAAACGGGAACCCGCAAGATAGGTGGTCCCCTTGGAAGACTATCCCTCTTCCCTACGATACTACTCTGTGTCCAGTCACCACACTCAGGCCCTTTTTAGCCAGATCCGCCGTCCGTTCGTCTGGCCCCCTGTTTCTCAGAGAACAAGGAGGCACTTTTTCCATCCAAGGCATCAGGCAGCAGGCCCGGTACTTTATTTAGTAAGGTATCCCGGAATCATTTCCCCATGCTCATGATAGCTGGTAGGTAGCAACCTACACCAATTACTTTCTGAACATGGTTCTGGTTGACCTTTAGAAGTAGACGGGTTGGAAATCTCCTATGGTTTTCAAACGCCACTATTTGGAGAATCTCCAGGCTCTTAAATTCCCCAAGGTTGCAGCTGGGAGTCTTAGCTTCCCCCAATAATCTCGTTACTCTTCCCTTTCATCCGTCTCTCTCCTTCTCCCTCCTACCTGCCACTCCTGCCACGTCGCCGATCTCCTGGGTGGGTTGTTTAGCCCTAGGTTTATGTTACCATTTCTTCGTTACCCTGGTTATTACCTGTTAGTATGTTTAACCTTACCTTAATTTAGTTC
>NC_090734.1:9164996-9187496 GCF_036898095.1 Palaemon carinicauda
AAGAAAGTAAACCTCGGTGACCCTTTTTTGATGATTAATATTTAATTTCACATCAATCTCTGACTGTCATCAACTGCTTCAACTGTTTCACCAAAGCTACCAATTTTATTCGTTTATTCTAAAGTGAGATTCTATGAAGCATAATCTAATCTTTCCTTTGTTATTCTCTCTGCAAAGTCATTTTTTGATAATTGATATCCGCAATTGTCTTTGTTGAGCATTACACATTACTCAAAACGCTGATTAAAGGAAACTTACCTGTCAGTTGCCATGAGCGATTAAATATGATTTTGTTTAGACTTTTTACTATTCCAAAACGAAGGACAAAAACCTGGACTCATCATTATAGTACAGTGATTACTAAAAGGTTGTTTTATGAATTGAATTTGGTAGAGTATACAAACATATATATATACATACATATATATATATATATATATATATATATACATATACAGTAGAACCTCGGTTTACGAATTTAATTCGTTCCTAATGCGAACTCGTAAACAGAAAAATTCGTATCGCGAAACGAATTTCCCCATAAGAATGTTATAAAATCGAAATAATTAGTTCAACCCATCTACAAAAACCAATTTTCACAAATTTTTCCTTACACATACAGTACTCTACTGTACTCTACACAAAATTATTAAAATATTGCAGTCATTTAATGATGAAAATATGGATATGCATGCACAGTAAACCTGAACTTTACCTTAGAGGAGTGTCGCTGCTGGCTTGATGGAGACGAGAGGAGGGGAAGGAGGAGGAGGGGGTTACTGCTTGGAGGGAGAATCTCCCTCCATGAGAACTTCAGGAACGTTGACTGGAGTTCTCTCGCGAGAATGGCGTTCACTATCACTGGTTTTGCGTTTGCGAGACTCTTGGTCGTCGTCTTTCACAGTTCTTTTCTCCCCCTTCACAAGATATTTTTCAATAGACACCTGCTTTTGTCTGTTCTTTAAAATTTTATAGAAGTGACCCACCCCATTATCGACTAATAATTTATTGCACGGTCTGTTTCAGCCTTATTCGGGACATTTTCCTCAAGAAAACTTTTCACGTCTTCCCACTTCTTTAAAAAATCTTTTATCTCACTCGAAGACAGTGATTTTGCAGTGCCTCCCTCCTCCTCAGATGAGATTTCCTCTATTACCTCTCTTTGCTGCTGCTCGTGCAGGTCCTTCAGCTCCTCGGTGGTCAGCTGCTCCTTATGCTCCTGCAGGAGGTCGGCGATGTCATCCGTGTCCACCTCCAGCCCCATTGCCTTGCCCAAGGACACAATATCCTCGTCAACTGCTTCCTCCTGGTTGGGTTCGAACCCCTCGAAATCCCGTTCTGCAACGGCCTCGGGCCACAGTTTCTTCCAGGCGGAATTGAGGGTTCTCCTGGTGACTCCTTGCCAGGCTTTATCAATTAAAGTCAGGCAGTTGTAGATGGAGTAGTGATCCTTCCAAAACTCTCTGAGGGTAAGGTTGGTGTCCTCTGTTACTTCAAAGCAGCGCTGGAACATAGCTTTGGTATAAAGTTTTTTAAAATTTGAGATCACTTGCTGATCCATGGGCTGGAGTATTGGAGTGGTGTTGGGGGTAGGAACTTCACCTTAATGAACTTGTATTCCTCCGCTATGTCCTCTTCAATGGCTGGAGGATGGGCAGGAGCATTGTCCATATGTATAAATACATACACACACACACACACACACACACATATATATATATATATATATATATAAATATGTGTGTGTGTGTGTGTGTGCGTGTGTGTTTGTGCGTGTGTGTGAAACGGAATGAGAGAGAGAGAGAGAGAGAGAGAGAGAGAGAGAGAGAGTTTTATGAGTAAGCCTAAATGAACCTTTCTCATTTAACGGTATAAGAATTTGTCTCCTCTCTCTCTCTCTCTCTCTCTCTCTCTCTCTCTCTCTCTCTCTCTGCTGATCTTCAAAGGTGGCCTATATAATAGGTACAGAATTTTATTTCTAATTGGTGATGAACTATTTCGTATATGAACCTATGTCTTTGATTACATAGGAAGCTGAGCTAGTAATAATAATAATAATAATAATAATAATAATAATAATAATAATAATAATAATAATAATAATAATAATAATAACTAGTGGAACACGTGTAAACTACACGAAATGATATTTTCAATACTAATTATCTTGTTCCTAACCTTTACATGTTTGAGTAAAATGTGATAAGATTTGAGTTGTATATTAATTTGAAAAAAAATTAGCAATACATGAATTGGGAAATCTATGTAAGATGTGCTTTGGTTAAGTAATCAAAGTTTGAGCGTGACTCGAATCCCTGTATGGCGTTCACCAGTCAGGGATGCCACCACATCGACTACCACAACCCTAAATTCTTTAGATATTTGTATTTAAATAACCAATGGTTATACTCTGGCAATTTACAGTTTACGCAACATTTGGATTTCATATAAATCTATATAGAGAAAATGAGATGACTTTGAAACCTAGATTTTTTTTATATTCATACCAATTCCGGTGGGAAAACTTTTTGTATTTTGTATGCAAGACAAATGGAAATGACCCGGACACCGATAGTTAGGTCCGCCAAGGAGGTTTTATCATCGAGTTGATTTACTTAATTATTGATATATTTGTCTGCATTTCTGTCTGTGGACAGGATTACGTCAATACTCCTCCGCGGATTTTGCAATATTTTCACCACAGATACGTCTTGCAATGGGCGACTCCATTAATCTTTGTAAATAACATACATTTTTTTTCATTTATTTATTTATCTAATTATTTATTCTAGCTTTTACATGGAAATAAGTTCATATTGGCAGTATCTAAGAACTTGTTTTATTTCTGTAAGAAATTAAATGGAGATCATGCACTATAAAGTTATTCTAATTTAAGCTAGGGGTACAGTGTTGAATTTTCATCAACATTATTATTATTATTATTATTATTATTATTATTATTATTATTATTATTATTATTATTATTATTATTATTATTATTATTATTATCATATTAATGTTTCGATGATTTATGTAGTTTATAATTTTATATTCCTTGACTTTTTTGAAATTGTTGTGGTTGACCTTTTACCCAGATCAGAAATCTAAGCAATGAATGTGCCTTTATTCATAACTGGCATAGATACTTTAAACAACTGTTTACATATCCATCGGTGAAGGCAATTCAAACAGCTAATATGAAGTTATTGTATTTACTCTCAACTAAAGGTATTTTAGTATCATTAGATTTTTTGGGTGATAAAATCATAGATTGCAGGGAGGATTCAACTAAGAGTCAGAGGCATCACAAGAAACAATATGTCAATCATTTGTATAACGAAAAAACAAAATTTATGTCACATTTGTGATTTACCGATAAAATCTTTTTTACTGCCATGTTGAGAATTTTCAAGATATGAAATTGAGTTTTCGGATAACTGATTCGGCAAAGGTATTTTAGAAACAGTTTCATTTATTTATATATAGAAGACTCTCTTATATTATATATATATATAGATATATATATATATATATATATATATATACAGTGGTACTTCTACATACGAATTTAATCCGTTCCACAACCAACTTCGGATGTAGAAAATGTTCGGATGTCGAAACGAATTTTCCCATAAGAATACATTGAAATAGGATTAATCCGTGGTTGAGCCCCTAAACCTACGATAACGTCTTAATAAACTACTACACATAATTTCCCATGAGAATAATGCACACTAAATTAGATTATTGACATGTAAAAAAGAAGAATTAGCAAAAAATGATAAATAAGAAACGGGTTTTCAGCATCACTTTACCTTAGAAACTCCAGCGCAGGAGTTGTTTGTGTTGCTACGCAGAGGAGACGGACGGGCGGCAAGGAGGTAGAGAGGTTAACTAGGATAAACGTACACTACCGTAACTTATTCTAACTTACACTAAGTGAACTTTAACATAACTTAGCTTATTTTTTTTTTATATTTTATATTTTTTTTTTACATTTTCTTTTTTTCTTTTTGATGATTAATTTTAATCTCTTTCACTCTCTACACTTAAAATTGATTGAATTTTTTTCTTTTCACTCTTTGCTGTTTTCTTTGAACCATTTCCTTCCTCTTCATCACGAGTTCGCTTCGTAGTTTTTTTGAAGAAGCTATCGATAGAAAGTTGCTTGGTAGAGCTTTCCAGAATGTTTCGAAAATAAGTTAGGGAAACATCATCAAACTGCGCAACTACACGACAAACCTACAATTTCTTTGGATGTTATTTGTCGATGAAATCTACCACGTCTTGATATTTTCCTAACATCTCTTTTGTTTGCGCCGAACCTATTGCAAGTTCACTCATACGGGCTAATGCTTTTCAATAATTCCTTGCTTTACTTCTAAAGAAAGCATTCCCTTATTCCTTTTCTCACCACTACTACTACCACTTGCGAAACTAAGCCTTTTAGGACCCATGATTTACGTAAAACACTATAAAAGGATGAACGTAAAAAATCACGATTAAAACACATTTAATAGCAGAAAGCACAGGGAAAAATCACACGAAGCCGAGAGAACAGAGAAATGTCCCAAGCCACGCTAATTGAGGGTCCCTCCGAGGTCGAAGTGCTGCCTTCTATCGGCGGTAATAAAAAACACATCAGGAGCAATGAGCACCGACTACGCGTACGAGTATTGTTCACTTCGGGTGTCGAAAAAAAAATTCGGGTGTAGAGTAGGAACGTGTTCGAATTGTACTTCGCGTGTCGAAAAATTCGGATACAACAGGTACGACGAAAATTGCTTACTTCGTGTGTTGAAATAAAATTCGGTGCAGAGTCAAAAATTTGCTCGAATTTTACTTCGGATGTTGGAAAATTCGGATGTAGATACGTTCGGATGTAGAGCTTCCACTGTATATATATATCTATCTATATATATATATATATATATATATATATAGATAGATAGATAGATAGATAGATAGATAGATATATGCATACATGTATCTATACTGAATATATATATATATATATATATATATGTGTGTGCGTGTGTAACTGACCTCGATTCTACAGTTTTCTGCTTGAATTTAATTCACTTTTATCCGACTGAAACTGTGACCTCTTGCCGAAAAAAAAAGATAATATTGGATAAACCCTCATTACTCTCTACCAAATATCATTATGCATTTATTGTGGCTAATCATTGTTTCGAAACCTTATTGAGACAATTGGCAACCTGATTCCCTCCGATTCAAAAGGAGTGTACTCTCGTTACCTCGACACTTAGTCTTTAAGGTTTCTTTCACAAACACTAGCATAGTTTTCGAATCCTGTTTTTACTATTCATTTACGGGTTATGATAGCCTATTGGAAACGTCCCTGCTTGGCAATATGTTGGACTGGGGCTTGAGACCCACTCAAGCTTAACTCTCTATATAGTGTCTGCAAGCTCAACACCTTTCTTTTAATATTAATAATATTATTATTATCGATAATATTATTAATATTAATAATATTATTAATATTAATACTATTATTAATATTGATAATATTATTAAAATTAATAATATTTTTAATATTATTAGCTTGTGAGCTAAGGATGAAAGTTTTGAAAATGCCTGTAGGTCTGCCTGCCGATTCATCAGCAGCCATTGCTTGTGTTCCCCTGGTTGTAACATGGGCAGATAGGTGGGGCTTGTGTAATGATAAAACATTGTCCTGCTAGGGTATGGTCACTGACCCTTGCCTCTGCTATTCGTGATCAACCTTTAAACCTCAGCTACCCGAGAACTAACTATCTTTTTAGAATTATCTTCGCCCTAAGCGTTTATTCTAAAGCGATTTTCTTTAGACACTGGCGAGAAAACCTAATAAACGGATTTTGAACGAAGCAAAAAATTGATTTTTGCGTGAGATAGCCATTTCGTCCTGATGGAAGTTCCTTTAAGGTAGCTTCCTAGGGTACATTTGACTACGGTGATATTCCCAGAGAATTTTACCTTAAGGTATCCAGAATTCTAACTCCTGGAGCGAATATCCCTAAATAAATCTAAATGGGATATCGCGTAATATCAGAGAACGTATTCTTGACATGCCACATAGCTATCTTTACCCCAAACAGAGTTAACACTTCGAGGGGTCAAAGTGGCAAGAAAACGAAAAACGAGAATGAAAGGAGAGCCGTTGAGAAGGTACCTCTACTATCCCGCTTTGAGTGTGTACACAATGCTGCCGACGGCGCCATCTCTATTCCTTGTAGCGATACACGAGGTGTTACAGATACTGTATTATAGGGAGGGGTCCTATACCACTTTTTATTAAAAGGAGTTGCGGGTCCATTAGGACGACATGGCTATCTCACCCAAAAATAGATTTTTAGCGAATCGGATTTTTGGGCTCAGGCCATGTCGCCTTGATGGAAGTTTACCAAAGCATTACTGTATCTGTGGATTCTCAAATCGTGCCATACCCTCAAGAAAGTATTTCCTGGTCAGCATAGACCTAGAGACTTATGATGTTACCATCATACATCATTCCATCTAAGCATAAACCATGTTAGTGCTTCCTGCCCCCTACAGGGAAGAGTCCTACTAGACTCTAGAAAAAGTCTCGTGGAGTACATATTACCTATGGATGAATAACAGACAAGCCTGTATAGTGGTCTTACCCTATACCTCATAAAGCAAAGTTTGTATAAGACCCACCAATGTGAGTATGAAATACCGACATCTCCCCCGGTATGCCTATTCTTATCAATGGATTGGACAAAGGTTTGTATCCGTTTAGGAACTATTTAGCATATCCACCATCATTCCTTTAGGGTACAAAGTCTTTCCCTCCTGAGGAAAGAATAAACCAATGAATGTTTGCTTGTAGCAAGGAACAATCTTAAAGACAATTCATGTTAAAATTATCCATAGTTTTAAGTGTAATGCTAAGTACATTTCTAATAAAATGACATGGGCGAATAAGACGCAAGGTTCACTAAGAACTAGTTTATTGATAATCAATAAAAATATAGCCCATAGGTCAATCGACATTTATAAGAATTATAAAATGTGGATGAACAAACAATTAAGCATAAAGATAACAGTAAAAACAGAAAATATTGTTTCATCTGAAAAGGAAACATATATGCGCCACTTTTAAAATAAAAATATTCATACTGTTGTTACAGTCTGTATTACTGTTCAATCACACTAGCGTAACAAACACTTTGCACATGTGTCCGCATTATGTTAGGTTCACCTTTATCTACGGAACAGTTCATAAGGTCACCTTAATGGCCTATCACTTAGTCTGTAGAAATAGTCCATGACTACACACCCACCACTGAATTAATTGTCCCAATTAATTGCACTGTTCCTCGCAGATTTAAACAGCAGGTTTAAGGACACTACCTAATGCTACCACAGACCTCTTAAGTTCCTCCACTTGCTTCGCATAGTGTCTAAAGAATACTCTGGATGACTTCCAGCCAGTGTATGAGCGAAGATGTTGAAAATCCATATTTTTAAAGAAATTTACGGAAGAGGCAACTTTTCTCGGATCATGACCTTCGGGTGTACTGTCTGGATCCGCTCTGCAAATAAAATTGGTGATTTTCGCCCTTAGTGGCTTCAGAGATAAATTTAAGCCTGAGATTTCTCCCCTAAACAGCTGTCCTCCCCTAAAGTCTGAAGTTCTACGAAGATGGACCTTTAGGCACTCCACTGGACATAGAGATGCATCTTCCTTCAGAGGGCAGATTCTCCAGGGACCTCACCTATTGGTGGGTAGCTCGTTCTTGGTGAGAAACGTTTGGTCCGGAAAAAAGGTTCAGTTCTCCCCCTTCGAAGAACTGAACATGACCTTCCTCTCTCGAGAGGGCTACTATTTCACTAACTCTGGCCCCCGAAGCGAGTGCAAACAGAAATATAACTTTTTGGGTCAAATCCTTTAAAGCACACTTCTCATTATTCATCATTAAAGCAAAATAAAGAACTTTATCTAGAGACCATGAAATGGGTTTCGGAGGTGCTGATGGTCTGAGCCTAGCACAGGCCTTCAGAATTTTGTTAAAAATTGTCATTGGAGAGGTCGACATGGAAGGCATATAGAATAAGCCTTGTCAAGGCAGACTTACACGTTGATATTGTGTTGGCTGCTAAACCTTGTTCATGAAGGTGAATGAAGAACGATAAACAGAATTCTGTCGAGATCTTTTGTGGTTTCTTCGCTATGACAAAGGACACCCACTTCTTCCATGATGACTCATATTGTCTTCTGGTAGATTTGGACTTATATTCCTCTAAAAAGTCTATACTGTCTCTTGATATTCCGAATCTTTTTCTCACCGCCAGGGAGAGAAAATCATGAGATGCAGATTCCGGGTTTTCTGTGATGAAGCGAAGACAGTCGACTTCTGTACTCGCTGAGTCAAAACTGGATCCGGTAGCGGCACAAACTTCAGTCGTAGTTCTAATGCCAGAGGGAACCAAACGCTGTTCGGCCACTTGTGAGCCACTATTGCCGCTTTCCCCTTGAAAGATCTCAGTTTGTTGAGGACCTTCAATAGAAGGTTAGGTGAAGGGAAAAGGTAAATCCTGGACCATCTGTTCCAGTCAAGGGACATAGCGTGCACTGCTTCCGCTAGAGGATCCTCGTACGGGGACACATAACGATGTATCTTCTTGTTGTCGTTCGTCGCAAAGAGGTCTATCTGCAGTTCCGGGACTTGACTCGAGATGAAAGAGAACGAACCTGCGTCTAGGGACCATTCTGACTCTATCGGTGTGAACCTGGATAGACCGTACGCCGTCATGTTGCGGAACCCTTGAAGGGGAACTGCTGAGAAGTGCCATCTCTTCTTTTCCGCTAGCTGGAAGATGGCCAACATCACTTGGTTGATTTGAGGCGACCTCGACCCTTGTCGATTCAGGTATCTCACTATCACCTCGCTGTCTAGGACCAATCTTATGTGGGCCGAGTGGCGAGGATATACTTTCTTCAGTGTAAGAAGTACTGCCATGGCTTCCAGAAAGTTTATATGAAACTTCTTGAACAGATTGGACCAAGATCCTTGGACTTCCTTTGGGTGAGAATGACCTCCCCATCCTTTCTTTGAAGCATCTGTATGGATAGTAATTGAGGGGGGAGGTGGCTGAAGAAGTACCGATTTCTTCTAGTTGCTTGGCTTTAGACCATGGCTTGAGGAGTGTTCGCAGACGAGTCGATAGTGGTCTCATCAGATCTTTTCCCGCGTTTGATGCATATTTTCTCCAAACTCCGGTTGCATCCTTTAGCTTTGCTCTTAGTACTAGATCTGTTACTGAGGCAAATTGTAGAGAGCCCAGCACTCTCTCCTGTTCGCTTCTTGATATCCGTTTGGATTCTAGTAGTTTCTTGACAGATCCTGCTATTTATTTCCTCTCCTTCACAGGGATTGTAAACTGGTGTGCTTGTAAGTTCCAGTGGATTCCCAACCACTTAAACTGTTGACCTGGAGAAAGTCGAGACTTTTTTATGTTGATCTTGAATCCTAGATGTTCCAGGAACTGGATCACCTTCTTGGAGGCTTACATGCATTCTGTCCTGGATGCTGCCTACACCAACCACTCATTTAAGCAGGCCACTACTTGGATCCCCTTTAGGCGTAATTCATGGACAGCTGCGTTCGCAAGCTTTGTGAAAATCCTTGAGGCTATGTTTAGCCTGAATGTCATGGCTCTGAAGGCATAAAGTCTTTGTTGTGACGATTGATTGGAACATGCCAATAAGCGTCTGTCAAGTCTATAGAGACAGTGTATGCCCGTTTGGGCAGTAGGGTCTTTATGTGTTGAAGTGTCAGCATCCTGAACTTGTAGTTCACTATGAACTTGTTGAGTGGGGACAAGTCCAGAAGGACCTTGAGTTTTTCTGAGTCCTTCTTTGTAACACAAAAGAGCCTTCCTTGGAACTTGATGGACTTTACCTTTCGGATTACTCTTTTCTCCAAGAGTTCTCGAACATATTCTTCCAGGACGGGGTAGAGTGTTAGAAGAACTGTGGGAATGGAGGTGGAGTGCTGCATCAGTTCCAACCCAGTCCATTCTTGATTAGGCTGTGGGCCCAGGGATCGAAGGTCCAACGATCCCAAAATAGATGTAGTCTCCCTCCTACCAGAAGCATCTCACTTCTGTTGTTGTGGACCTGAGGCCTTGCCTCCTTGACTGCGTCCTCCCCTGAATCCCCTTCCTCTTGAAGGGCGTCTAGAGGAACCTCTGGCTGCTCCTCTAGCTCTTGGACGAAAAGTCGTTTTCTGCCTTTCAGACGCTGGGTTGAACGCAGGCGACTGAGTCGCCACCGCTTGAGGTATCAGTTGGTACGTGGTTGGAGGTTGTGCCACCATCTGAGGCACTGCGGTCGCCGGTAGTTGTTGCTGGCCTAATGCTTCTTCGTCTTCCTCTTAGGGTGTGGGACCCTCATCCGTGGAAGACTTTCTCTTAAGAGTTAGGCCCCACTAGGAGAAGGTTCCTATTCTCCGTGGTGGCCTTATCAACTACCTCTTTGACCACTTCATTAGGGAAGAGGTCCTTACCCCATATACAAGAGGAAATCAGTTTCCTAGGTTCGTGCCTCACTGCAGCCGAGGCGAACACGAACTCTCTACAAGCTCTCCTAGCTTTGATGAAACAATAGAGATCCTTCGTCACTGTAGCCAGATGGATTTTGGCCACTACCATGAACATGTCTTGGTGTTTGGGGTCGCTTGCCATTGTTTCCAGAGTCGTCTGTAAGGACATCAATGCAGCAAGTCTCTCCTTTGTTTCTTGCTCACTGCGCAAGAGAAAATCTGACAGCTTTGGAAGGTCCTCACCGAACTGACGTCCAGCAATATCGGCTTCCAACTTCTTGACTGAGAAGGTAAGGTGAACGTCCTTCCAGTCTTTCTGGTCCATGGGTAAGGTCAGGGACAACGGCTTGCACTCCTCCAAGGAGGGAAATGGTTTCCCTGCCTCAACTACCTTCAAGGCAGCCTTATATCCCTTTTCCATAAAGGGAAAGGCTCTGGTAGGAAAAGCCACAAAGGAAGGATGTTTCTTACTCAAGGCTGGAATCTTTAAGTTCATGAAGCCCCTCTCTTTCATTGAGCTCGTTAGTAAGGCCTGTGCCTTACTATGGTCAACGACTATGACCTCTTTCGACTCCGTCTCCTCCTTTGAGGCTGGCTCTTTCCTAAGACGGACATAGCAGTCCGGGTAAGACTCCTTGTTGGTCCAGAATTCCACTTCTTCAAAGGGAATTGAACCCAACTTCTCTGATATGACAATCTTCCCAGTTGTCATAGGCATGTGTTCGGCATACCTCAAAGGATTGGCATCCGAGCACAAAAGAAGATCCTTCACGTTGAGCTTCTTCTGGGGCCCATGTGATGCTGCAAGTCTATGTATCTCCAACTTCATTGCAGCTTCCTTTTCATCATTCTTCTGCTGCATCTGTTGAATCAATTCAACGATAGAAGAAAGAGTCCTTCCCAGTTCATCTGGGATAGCAGACGAGGCTGAGGGAACAGGTTCTGGGGCCGGAACCGATGTAACCGACGCCTCGTCGATTTCTTCCTCCTCAGTATCAGAAGCCTGGGTCAGATCCTTTTCGGTGTACTCAGACACTTCAGACATCCTATCGTCCACTTGGATGTCTTGTAGGGCGTCTGAGACTTCAGAATCTTCCGGAATCTGAACTGTTGGGATCTCCGCATGAGGCCTAAGAATCACTGCATCCGCAGATGACTTAGGAAAAAGGTAAGCCCTCCTCTTCTCGCTTGGAAGGTAGGGGCTTGAAATATTCTTCTGAAAAACCCTCACCCAGGTTCGTAACTTTTCCCTAGCAGGGTCCCTTGACTCCGCCGACTTAGGGGTGTCAAATGCCTCTGTAATCAGGTTAGAAAAAAAAGAACATACCTGAGGGTCCCAATACCGAAGATCACATTTGGAGACTGCGCATGCTGCGTGCCTCCTGCACAACTCATGTCCACAGAAGTTTTTGCTGAGGACGTTGCAAAACATGCTCCCGCACTTCGGATAGTCCTCCTGTTAAGAGAAGAAAATCCATGCATATCAAGTGAAGACATATCACTGGATAACTATTATTAATATATATAGCTTATAACAATCAAGCTAAAAAGGAAAGAAGGAAAGACACTTACTTGTATTTCCTGCCCAGCGAATTGCTGTAACCTTCCAGATATTAAAAGTAGGGTTAAGTCTCATTCTAGAATAACCTTTTTCCAGAGAAAAATTTTAGGTGTAGCTCACACCATTGTATAAAGTTTTAATATACTGGATAATCAATAAAGAAAGAGCTCACTTTCTTTATCCTGTACAGTCTCACCAAAAGGCTGTACAAGGCAACACCAAGTATGTTGGAAAAACTTTAGCGTTACAATATATTCTATACTATAGTTTTCTCCATGCGGTATATACTATACTGTAAAAATACTGGCTACTGTATATAATATAATATCCTGCCGGCCAGCACGTACCCTAGTATAGTTCAAAGGTATACTACTTTCAGACTACTGGGCGGCAGATCGCTGGTTTCAGTGTGTGTGCCGGCCGGCAATCTCTGCCAGCCAGCAACCAAAAACAACAGCACTTGGCTGCTGGCCGGTAATCGTAGTGGCCGGCAGATCTTATGGTGTGCTTTCGTTGCCGGCCGACAATGGTAGGTGATACCTATGCCGGCCGGCAGTAAATAAGAACAAGAGAACTTCCACCCGCTCGGCTGCCGGCCACTCAAGCCAGCAGCTGGGCTAGGGGTACAATACACTAACAAGAAAACAGTATGAATCTAATGATATAAGGTGGCATTGCCTTATAGCCTTCCATTCAGAATGAGTGAACATAAGGAAGGGAACAATGTAATATTCAGGCTTCCATCTATCCATCGCCTGCCGGGTTCTACCGACAGACAAGGATGATAGACCAAGGGAGGACTGGGGAACACTCTACAGAAGTTAGGCCTCTGCCGGCTGGCACGACAGAGCCAGTCCCACAGCCTAACCTACTCTAGGTACAGATGTAGAACGACGGCCAAGAGTTGTAATAGCTAGGCCATTACTAAGGATAAGGGGGAAAGGGGAAAAGGGTCCTGCAAACTTTGCTCTAGGATGAGATTTACCCCAACGGCTAAATAAGCTAATCCTAGCCTAGGGTTTATCTATAGGGAGGGAGGTCAGCAATACTTGCCACCTTCCTCAATACCAAAACAAAGTTTGATGTTGCTATTCACTAGGAAATGGAGAATCTCATCCTCCATTCAGAGAATAACAACACTGGACTAGTCTGCTAGACCACAAGAAGAAGGAATCATCTTGTACAGAAACCTTCGGATGTGGTATAGGGAGGCTAAGCCTCCTATGTCTGTACCTAACCTAGCAAAGGAATCTCATTCTCTATGCCATGAAGATACAGACCCCAGACTAATTACTCTGATGTTCTGCCCAAACCTGAAACCAGTCACTTTGGTTACAGGATTAGGACAAAAACACCCTAGTATAGTTATACCTGAATACTATTCAGTTAAAACCACTAGGATTAATCCTAAGGCTTAACTCAGAGGGAAAAAGGGATTGAACTTAATCTCCAGAGGAGAGAAGAACAACCAGGGAAGTGTGCGAAAGTATACTAAAGCCCCATAGGCTACTAGCCTAGGCGCGGTGAGAATTGATTACCTAAATCACCGAAACTCTCATATACAGTCTTGGAAGATAAATATTCAACAATATCTTACATGTATAAATATGCCTATAGCTTCAGTAAATTTAAAACACTTGGAAATCTGTATATCATGCATGAAAGTACTAGGGCCAAATGTCTAGGCTACGAAGCCTAGCGTAGGCCAGGATTGGTTACCTCAATCACCGAAACTGAATTTTTTAACGTCATCATATAAAGAATTCCCATTCGTAGAGCTAAATAGCTAGATTTATTAAAGCATAAAGACCAGGAACGTTGCTCTGGCTAACTAAATGACTCATAAGTGAGTGACAGCGTCCAGGACGCCTCCGGTAGGCAACAGCTCTTGTTTAAGTTAATATCACTTTCGATTTAATTCAAAACAACGAGAGCTTACATTTATACATAATAAAGATAATACTCAAATTTCCAGAGGCAGAAGAGGCTAGAGAAAGCATCATAATGTTGAAATAAATCCAAGATAACAAGAGAATCACAAGGGAAACACCGAGTAGTTGACCTACGCGATAAGGAATAGAGATGGCGCCGTCGGAGGCATTGTGTACACACTCGAAGTGGTATAGGAGAGGTACCTTATTAACGGCTCTCCTTTCATTTTCATTATTCATTTTCTTGCCACTTTGACTGCTCGAAGTGTTAACTCTGTTCAGGGTGAAGATAGCTATGTGGCATGTCAAGAATACGTCCTCTGATATTACACGATATCCCATTTAGATTTATTTAGGGATATTCGCTCCAGAAGTTAGAATTCGGGATACCTTAAGGTAAAATTCTCTGGGAATATCACCGTAGTCAAATATACCCTAGGAAGCTACCTTAAAGGAACTTCCATCGGGGCGACATGGCCTGAGCCCAAAAACATTGCTATAATAGTATTATTACTAGCTAATCTGCCACCCTAGTTGGAAAAGCAGTATGCTATAAGTACAAGGGCTCCAACAGGGAAAAATAGCCTAGTGGGGAAAGTAATTAAAGAAATAGATAAAGTCCAAGAGAAATAATGAATAATTAGAATAATATATTTTAAGAACAGTAAGGACAGCCTGGTTAGGCTGAAGGAACGTAGAGAGTAGAGGTCCCCTTTTTTGTTTTGTTTCTTGTTGATGTCGGCTACCCCCCAAAGTTGGGGGAAGTGCCTTTGGTATATGGATGGATGGAAGAAGAGTAACAACATTAAAACTTATTTTTCATATATAAACAATAAAATTGGTGTTTTGGTAGCCTGTTCAATATAATAACCTTCCCTAGAAGTATGAACTTTTGAGCCTATGATAAAACCTCTGGATCCAGATATAAACCTAGATCGTAACCGAATTAAATAAAGACCAATCCAGTCTTGAAATCATCGTCGGAGTTGAACAATATTTCAAGGTGGTACTTTTAGGAGATTGACTTTCCAGGTGCTAAGTTCTTGTTTTTAGATATTTACCACAAATGTGTTTCAAACTTATGTACTAACTTTCTTTGCCCTTGTTTTTACTCTCTCTTTCTTATTGATTTAATATCTTTTGAAAATACACAAAAACAACAACTAATGGTGTCGTTTCTAGTCCAGTGCAGAACAGAGGCCTCAGTTCTGCTGATACATTTCTGGGGGTTGGCTAATGTTCATCACTACGCTGGCCAGTGTGGATTGGTGATAGCGGGGACTTTAGTCTGATCGCTCACAGCAAACCAACCTAGTATGGGTGTCCCTGACTAGTACAGCTTTCCTTATCAAAGTGATCCTTCCATGTTAATGTTTCCCCACTCTTTTTACTTCCTTTACAACCTGATATATATGCATCTCTCTCTCTCTCTCTCTCTCTCTCTCTCTCTCTCTCTCTCTCTCTCTCTCTCTCTCTCTCTCTCTTTAATCGTAATATATCAGGGCAAAAAACCATCGAGAAAAGAATCATTTATTTTTTTTTTGGGGGGGGGTAACCTCAGGTTTTCAGTCTTAATTTCAGGAGGTAGTTTTGAAAAAGCACCTTTTCTTACCGATTTGCTTGTAGATAGCAAATACATTTTAAATTGAAAATACATTATAAGATTTAGATTTTTAACAAATATTTAGGTCCTCTTTCCATGAACTAAAATATATTTATAGAAAATGGCAATAAGTGAGTGTTATCATTATCTTTATTTTTTTACTCTTTGTCTGCATTCTGAAATCTTCTCTACTTTCATATATATATATATATATATATATATATATATATATATATATATATATATATATATATATATATATATATATATATATATATATATATATACCTACATATATATATATATATATATATATATATATATATATATATATATATATATATATATATACCTACATATATATATATATATATATATATATATATATATACCTACATATATATATATATATATATATATATATATATATATATATATATATATATATATATATATATATATATATATATATACCTACATATATATATATATATATATATATATATATATATATATATATATATATATATATATATATATATATATATATATATATATGTATATATACACCTACATATATATATATATATATATATATATATATATATATATATATATATATATATATATATATATATATATATATATATATATATATATATATATATATGTGTGTGTGTGTGTATATATATGTATATATAGATACATACATATATGCATATATATATATACATACATATATATATATATATATATATATATATATATATATATATATATATATATATGTGTGTGTGTGTGTGTGTGTTTATATATAGTGGCCAGAGTGATGAAAATGTCATAACCCCAAAAAGCCTGAGGCCTTTTCCTGCAGTCGACTAGAAATGGATTCTTTTGTTGTTGTTATTGTGGCCTACAGTTACACTGTCATAAACAAAGATTATTTACTGAATATTCTTACTGGACAGGAATGTAAATGTGAGTAAGATTTTGGCTTAGGAAGACGTAAAACAAGTCAGTTATTGAAAACTTAATGTATATTAATATCTTAAACGTTCTCGAGCGATTTCCCTTTCACCAGTCTTTCATATCATATTTAGAATCCTTTATGTTGGAATTACTTCTCTTATTACATGGGATTATTAAATCACTCGTCGAAGTATGAAAAATAGTTTATAATTTTAATCTCAATCTGTAATATTAAAATTTATAAAATATAATTACATACAAATGTTTCAGCCATTATGAATGCGTCGTCTGTCTTTGATTAAATCTTGAGACGTTTATGTCAATGAGGGCAGAAACTACTTCCAGCAATCCCAACTCACTGAGTTGAAGATGTTTTGATGAATTTGGAACCATCAATGGATACCGCGGATTATATTAGACCAAAGCCAGTCTTTTCATCATTTGATATGACCATTGCCTAAATTGGTGACCGACAATAAATATCATTGGTCCTGTCATTATCTGGCTCAGAACTAGAGTGGGTCACAACGTGTTTAAAGGTTTAAGGGCTTCTCGTGAACAGCAGGGGCAAGGGACATTGATATTGCCCTAGCAAGCAGGGCAATGCTCTAGAGACTAGCTACATATATGTATGATCAGTGTCCAGGCTACAAGAGAGTTCGGGAGAATATTTGAGTAAGAAAAACACAATTTCCCAATAGATTGTGGTGGCCTATCAGAAACATCCCTGAATGGCAATTTGTTAGATGGTGTGACGGCACCGAGTAAGGTTGTGAACTCAAAGGCAGGTTGGAAACGACTGAGTTATATTATTGTAGAACTCTCTCCTTATATACAAAATCTCAAGGCAACAGGACATAACAAGTTCATAAGACAGACAATATTACAGAAGAAAGACCAGACATGAATTTTCATGTTCGTTTTAGTGCGAGGGAAGAGCGAAGATACAAGCATAATATATACAAAAGGAATTATGTACAATTGTGTGAAACACGGTTGGTACATGGCTCCCCCCCTAAAAATTACATACTGTACATGTTAAATAAGGCGCCCTGATCTAGAGAGGCGAACTGTAGGCGGGTCATCTGGCAGAAGATAAGTAGGTTTTAGACGATCAATGGAGACCCAGTCTTTTTTGCCCCGAATGTTTAGGGGGAATGCTTTCGGACTGCGTCGGATCACAAGGAAAGGGCCCGTGTAAGGGGGCGTTAGTGGTGGCTTGCTGGTGTCGTTGCGCAGGAAGACGTGCGTTGCAGAGTGCTAGTCCGTTGGTATGTGATGCTTCGCTGGGGGCTTGTAAGTCTGGCGGCACAGAGTAAATTTTCCCACGACGTGACGTATGCGCTGGAGATCGTCGGAGGAGGTTGTAGAAGGAAAAAATTCGGCAGGGACGACCAACTGGTCGCCATACACCATTTCGGCTGCCGAGACGTCGAGGGCGTCTTTAGGAGTGGTCCATAGTCCCAGGAGGACCCAGGGAAGCTGAGTAAACCAATTGCAATCCTTGCAGCGGGACATCAAAGCTGCTTTGAGGGTGCGATGAAAACGTTCAACCATTCCTTTGGCAGCGGGGTTGTAGGCCGTTTTCTGATGTAGGGTGATGCCCAGGAGATTCGCTAATGAGGTCCACAATTGAAAGGTGAAAGTGGTTCCCCTGTCAGAAGTAATATGCTCAGGGATACCGAATCTTGAAATCCATCCAGAGAGTAAGGCAGATGTACATGAGGCGGACGTTGCAGTTTCCATGGGAATGGCTTCAGGCCAACGAGTGGAGCGGTCGATGACGGTAAACAGGTAACGATGTCCTTGTGATGTGTGTAGGGGGCCTACAACATCGACGTGAATGTGTGTGAAACAATGCTGAGGTTGAAGAAAGGTGCCCACTCCTGAATCCGTGTCGATGTACTTTGGAAGTTTGGCAAGAAGTACAGGCACGGACCCAATCCTTAGCATCCTTAGAAATGCCGTGCCAAATGAACTTTGCCTTCAGCAGCTGTGCAGTAGAACGGCACGAGGGATGTGAAAGGCCGTGAGTGAAATCAAACACCTGTCGGCTCATGGGAGCAGGAATCCAAGGACGCGGTCTACCAGTACTGACGTCACAGAGGAGGGTGATGTTGGAGTCTTCAAGGGGAAAGTCTTCCCAACAGAGGGACATGCAGGATGTCCTACAAGCTTGATACTCTGGATCCTGTCGTTGGGCTTCAGCCAGGGCGTTGTAATCCAATCCCAGTTGAACGGCAGCCAACGTGTTTCTTGACAGGGCATCGGCAACGGGATTCATTTTCCCAGGGACGTATTGGAGGGTGCAATTGTATTCAGCCACGGCGGAGAGATGTCGACGTTGACGGGCAGACCAGGCGTCAGACTGTCGAGTGAAGGCGTGCACCAGAGGCATGTGGTCTGTGCGAATGACGAAGAGCGTACCTTCTAAGAAATGGCGAAAGTGACGGACAACCAAGTGCACCGCCAGCAATTCTCGATCGAAGGTAGAATAACCCGATTCTGCCTTGGACAGTTTTCTGCTGAAAAAGGCCAATGGGCGGAGCAAGCCTTTGACCACCTGCTCGAGTACTGCACCAATAGCGACGTCGCTGGCATCGTTGGAGAGAAGGAGAGGAGCGTGTGGGATAGGAAAAGTGAGAGCCGCAGCAGTTGATAGGGCATTTTTTGCATTGCAGAAGGCTGCTTCTTGAAGGGGACCCCACTTCAGGTCCTTCGGCTTGCCCTTAAGAGAGGCGTAGAGGGGAGCAAGCGTGGCGGCAATGGCTGGCAGAAAACGGTGATAAAAGTTGATCATGCCCAAAATTCCTGCAGAGCTTTGACGGTCGAGGGCACGGGGAAGTTCTGAACGGCTACTACCTTCTCAGGGAGGGGGTGGACACCTTCAGGAGTGATGCGGTGCCCTAAGAACGATACTTCGTTGGCGCCAAAGGTACACTTGTTGTACCGGACTACAAGGCCATTTTGTTGCAGGCGGTCGAGCACGATGCGCAGGTGACGGAGGTGTTCCTCTTTTGAGGAGGAGAACACAAGTATGTCGTCCACATAACATACACAAAAAGGGAGGTCCCCTAAGATGCCATCCATGAGACGTTGAAACGTTGCCCCGGCATTACGAAGGCCAAAACAGGAGTAATTGAAGGTGTGTGTACCAAACGGAGTGGTGATGGCGGTCTTGGGGATGTCTTCTGGGTTCATAGGCACCTCATAATACCCCTTCAGGAGGTCGAGGGTAGAGAAAACCTTCGCTTTGTGCAGGTAGGAGGTCACGTCGGCAATGTTTGGGAGGGGGTAGTGATCCGGTTCTGTTTGCATAATCAGGCGCCTGTAATCCCCGCACGGACGGAGGGAGCCGTCTTTCTTCAGAACGATGTGTATGGGCGACGACCATGGGCTGGAGGCCTTTTGGCAAAGGCCCATTTTCTCCATTTCGGCGAACGTCTGTTTGGCAGCTGCCAATCGTTCCGGTGCCAGACGTCTGAATTTTGCGAACACTGGGGGTCCCGTCGTCTTGATATGGTGATAAATACCGTGCTTGACAGGAACTGTGGGCGTTTGGCGAAGTTCTGGACGGAAAACTTCCGGGTACGACGTTAGGAGGTGGGCGTAGGCATCCGTGGGTGCGCTGATGTGGAGAGCGAGGTTAGAGGGGGCGGGTTGAAGAGGTGTTGACAAGTACGAGTCTGCGTTGACCAATCGTCGGTGGGCGACATCGACCAGAAGGTGGAAATGAGAGAGGAAATCCCCACCGAGGATTTGCATTTTGACACAGCAACGAGAAACTTCCAATTGAATTTACCGTTTCCGAACGATAATGTGAGGTTCTCGTAACCGTAGGTGGATATCGCAGATCCGTTGGCAGCTACTAAGCGGACGTCGGCAGATGTAGACAGACTACGTCGTGCCTTGAAGAGTTTCCTTGGCAGAAGAGAACGACAAGCACCCGTGTCTACCAAAAATCGCACGCCCGTTCCTGCATCCTGTAAAAAGAAAAGATTAGAAACATGGGAGGCCACCGCCACAAGCGATGGCCTACTTACACATTTTTTGGCCACTGACAATCCTTGGCACATTTCTTCGCGGTTGCCCCAAATCTGAAGTGGTAGTAGCAAAACTGCGGCGGATGGGAGGTAGTAAGTGGCTGTAGAAGTCGTTTGTTGGGGCGCGAGCGATTGGTGGGTGGTGGGCGGCTTTGTCGCCGCTTTGGCACGTCACGGGGTAGGCGTGTATGTCCTACGGCATTCATGTCAGCTTCGGTTGACGTTGAATAGGCATCCTCGTCGTCAGGGGTGGAGGTGTTGATGGAGGTCTTGAAGTGGCTGTCCATAAGGGCGTCGGCTTTGGTCATCAAGTCCTTTATGGGTAAACTATCGACATCGGGTATGGCAGCGCGTACAGGTTCGGGTAAACGGCGTATCCAAAGGGCACGAAGTAGTTCACCTCACGAGGAGAGCCGTCTGCGGCAGGTTGAAGGCGAGCGATACTGGTCATTTCCCTGAGGGCAAGCGAAGCCCTTTGGTCCCCCAACGGTTGTTGCTAGAGCTGAAAAAGCTTTACTATACGGGTGGCTGGCGACGGCGAGTACTGCTGCAGAAGGTATGTTTTGAGGGCGTCATACGCTATTGGGGTGTCTCCTTGTTCACAAAGCCAGTCGGATATTTTTGGGAAGTTGTCCTCGGGTATCGCCGCGAGAACATAATCCGCTTTGGTGGTTGAGCGAGTCACGCCCCTGATACGGAAGTGGACTTTTGCGCGTTGAAACCAAGCAAGCGCCTCTGCGGTGGCGAACGGTGAAAGTTTCAATGGGGTGGTCGCAGCGCCAACTGCTGTAGTAGAGTCCGTCTCCGTCATAGTACCAACGATGGAGCGGCGAGGGAGGTGGGGGTGGAAGGCAGTGGGAGCGAGTCGACTTCCGGGGTCACCAATGTGACGGCGCCGAGTAAGGTTGTGAACTCAAAGGTAGGTTGGAAACGACTGAGTTATATTATTGTAGAACTCTCTCCTTATATACAAAATCTCAAGGCAACAGGACATAACAAGTTCACAAGACAGACAATATTACAGAGGAAAGACCAGACATGAATTTTCATGTTCGTTTTAGTGCGAGGGAAGAGCGAAGATACAAGCATAATATATACAAAAGGAATTATGTACAATTGTGTGAAATACGGTTGGTACAATGGGACCCACTTAATCTCGACAGCATCTAGTAGTGTCTGTAAGCAGCCTTGCCATTCTTGTGAGTTAGGGATGGGGGAGTGGGAAGCTAAAGGTTAACCTTCTCAGTCAACAGCAGCCATTGTCTGACCCATCCTGGTCCTAGCTTGATGGAGAGGGGACTTGGCCTCAGATTATAAATGTTTATATGGTCAGTCTTGAGGGCATTGTCTTATCCCTTGCTTCTACCGTTCATGATGTACCTTTAAACTTTTAAAGAAAACCGGTCAGATCAGTATGTGACTCATGTTCTTCCTTTTATTATAGTTTAACAGAATTATATAATTCTAAAATGCAAAATCTTAATGAAATGAGAATATATAGAAGAGCAAAATTAATGAAATTGATTGGTACTCTCTCAGAAACAAGAGCTTACACATATCTTTGCACTCAGAATTGCCAATAGTTAAATCGCTGTTACAAAGACATCTCAATTTTTCTATATACAATGCATAATATATAATTTAAACAAAACTATTTTTTTAATAAATTTAAATCTATTGATAAAGGAATTTGATTAAAAATAACTGAACATAACAAAAGTGTGCCAAGGAAATGCCACCATTAGATTTCTCCATTCCCATTTCCAGATCTGGACTCCGTAACTACTGTACATCTTACGTGAGTCGAATTAAC
>NC_090734.1:9189996-9197496 GCF_036898095.1 Palaemon carinicauda
TCCAAAATAAAATAAGTAAAAGAAGCTTGTTTAATATATACTAAAATGGTATATCTAGTAAAATCTTGCCGTTTGTTATCTTAGATTCAAAATTTAGAACGATGAGTAAAGGGAAGAACTAAATATACAAATTAGGAAGAAAGAAGTTTGATGAGACATCTTTTTATCAACGAACAGTGGCAAAGGAAACCATGGTTTTCCATGCGTTTAAAATATTACACATGCAGTTAAGTAACAATGGCTCTTGCCAACACTAACACTTGGGTGGGTCATATCAAAGACGATTCAGAAGCTTTAAAGATTCATGTGATAGGGCGTAAGACCACTAGTGCTGACAGCATCTGGACCTATTATTATTATTAGCTAAGATATACCAGAGTTGGAGAAACAGGATGCTGTAAGACCGAGGTTTCCAACAGGAAAAAAAATGTGAGAGAAGCAAATATGAAACGAAAAAATTACAAGACAAGTATTGAACAATGAACATAAAGTATTTTCAGAACTGTAACAAAAAATAAATCTTTCATATGTATATATATGTATGTATATATATATATATATATATATATATATATATATATATATATATATATATATATATATATATATATATATATATATATATGTATATATATATATATATATATATATATATATATATATATATATATATATATATATATATATATATATATATATATATATATATATATATACATATATGGGTGTGTGTGTATGTGCGTGTGTGTGTATGCGTGTGTGATGTGTCTGCAAGTGAGTGAGTGTGTGCATGCATGCATTTGTGTACAATTGTGTGTTTATCTATTTTTGGAAATATATCTGGTTATCTTATCTTCCATTTAAATGACCCTTTTATAGAATCATGCAAGGGGACTGCTTAAAACATATAATGCATTTTTACTTAATAAAGTTTAGAATAGATTATAATTCAATATGATATGATATAATAAGATTGCTCCCTTTGTTATGAGAGACGGAACTCCAATCACGTCTCTTGATTGCTCGAAAGAGAATAACTTGTAACTCATTACTTCAGTCTTCACTTTAATGATATAGACTCACGCTACCCCGATGCGGTTCCTCATTAATTTTATTGCACGATAAACACAAAAGTAAATAGAGAAGGAGAGGGCCATGGAATAAGGCAGAGGTGGAAATTATAATGATTCAATGAGAAATATCTTAAATCGTCTGAACAAGACGACAAAGTTTGAGTTGATGAAGCAGAAGTTTGTTGTCATTCGTTGATATTGCATTCTCCCTACTATCCAAATCATTTCTATACTACCTTTATTTGTCATACAATTGTAAGCTTAAGGTTAATAGAATGTAATTAGAATCGCACCTATATTATGACTGTTTCCTTGAGTCTAGAACTTCCTTTTAATAAAAACTAGTAATGACATATTATATAGTAGTGCATGCCGTTAAGGAATAAATGATTATGTCCTTTTCCTCTTTAGAAAAGCTTTCAATGTATAAAATATTTGTTCACGAAAGCGTAAAGATATCTGGTCAATAGTATATTTCTACACATAACTAAGAGATTTCGCATTCTTTGTTGGTTCATGGCTCAAGTGAAAGATTTTTGCAGAAAAAAAAAGAAAAATCTTCAGATTGAGTCTCAAGAGGATGAATGTATCAGAGACCGTACTCTGGTTTTTCTCTGTAGTCCCCTCCCCCCAGCTAATAAAAAACATATTGATAATGATCGTATATATATATATATATATATATATATATATATATATATATATATATATATATATATATATATATATATATATATATATATGTATATATATATAAATATCCGTTTTTTTTTATACATTCATTTTTACCAATAATAGAAACAAATACATAGGAGAATGCTACATACCTTAGGGGCTGATTTCTGAGATCCTTGATTTGCTGGACCTTTTTATATAACCCATTGATTTGAAAATTTATTTTTAACTTCTCAACTTATTACACAGCCTTAATCCAATCCGTTTTGAAAGGACACAACAGCTAATTAGTGGAAACCTTATTTCATCTCCATTGTTTTTTCTTTAGATCATAATGGATAAGGAGAGAGAGAGAGAGAGGAGAGAGAGAGGAGAGAGGAGAGAGAGAGAGAGAGAGAGAGAGAGAGAGGAGAGAGAGAGAGAGAGAGAGAGAGAGAGAGAGAGAGGTTGGGAGTGAAGTTTACAAGTAGGAAAGAATGAGTCCTGAAGGAAAAGTCTTTTTTGACTTTTTGAGTCCAAAGGAAATTATGTGATTTTTTTATTATCTTTATCAAAACATAGAAATATTTTTTCTTTATGTGCAATCACGTAAGATTGATTTCTAATTATAGTGACAAGATATTAAGATTCCTTATGACAAACGTCCCATGAAAATTTAACTCGGTATTAGGAGCAGTATAACTGCTATGAAAATTATTTTGTCCAAATAATTGATTTTTATATTAATATGTTGAAATATTTTACGAAATTACTAATTACTAGAGAGAAATACGATCTTTTTCTCGTACAGAAATAATGCTTTCGTTCCCAGTCGATTTTAGAACTAGTTCAAATATGACTTGATATCTTACTAAAAACTATAACAGCAAAATTTTAAAATATTTGCTATTGAAAAGAAAAGGGGAAAAACGGAATCTATTGCCATAAAGAGTCATATAAATTGTGTATTTCTTGGTAAAATAAGTAATGTAAATATAAAAAAAAAAAAAAAAAAAAAAAAGTAGCGGGAAGAAAGTTGTGTCCTGGGGACGCAAATACCTTTGCCAGTGTAAATTTAGTCAACAGTGCATTAAACGACGGTGCAAGAGTTTTCGGATGCTTCTTATCCATAGAAACTCTGAGGCCTACTCACAGTTTTCATTCTATTTCCTTTTCTTCTTCTACTTCTTCTTCTTCTTCTTCTTATTATTATTATTATTATTATTATTATTATTATTATTATTATTATTATTATTATTATTATTATATTATTATTATTATTATTATTATTATTATTATTATTATCTAAGCTAAAACCATATTTCGAAAAGCAGGATGCTATAGGCCCAAAGACCCCACTAAAGAAAAATGGCCTAATAAGAAAAGGAAATAGGGAAATACATAAAGTATAAGAAAATTAATGAATAAAGATTATAGAATATCTTAAGATCAGAAACAATGTTGAAATTGATATATAGATAAAAATATGACGAGAGATTCATGCCAGTCTGTTCAACATAAATCATTCGCTGCAAATTTGAATGTGTGAAGTTCCACTTATTCATCTGTCCGATTAGGAAGATCATTTCACAATCTAATCACAGCCTTATGATTGAGAAGGGAAGACTGTTAGAGTATGCGATGATAAGAGATAATACTTTGATTTATACCAGGGTTTTTTATTATCCTCTCTGTTCAGAGACTTCATTTCCTCGTATGAGTCTGTCTTCAGCTGATAAGGGCCTTAACAGAAAGACGAGCTGGGCATGGGTTAGTTTATTCAAACGACATAACAAATTTACAGTATATACAAACGGTTGAGGACAACAATAGAATGAAAACGTAAACAATATGAGACATGCAATGGGAAGCAAGAACAGGATTTTTATTATCAGTGCTGGGGAGAGAGAGAGAGAGAGAGAGAGAGAGAGAGAGAGAGAGAGAGAGAGAGAGAGAGAGAGAGAGAGAGAGAGAGAGAGAATAGCATTACAGAGTATGAGCATATATGAAATACACGCGTATAAAAGTCTCATGAATATAGTTTGGTATTAGTGAATCAATTTTATCCATTCAATCACCTGAAGTGGAGCCATACTAACCATCTATTACTTTTTATTCCAAACACATTCCTTGTTTTTTTTTTTTTTTGCTTTTTTTTTGCTTCTTTTTTATACAATCAGGGTTTTTTTATGTTTTGAAGAGTTGAAATAAAATCTATAAACAATCCTTTTCTAGATTTTTTATTAATCTACTTTCTTTTGTTTGTCATTTTTTAAGATCCTTTCATCAGAGAAAATTTAACCGTTAAAAATGGTCTATTTCTCATCTCCCTGTGGATCTTGGCATGTTTTAAGCAACGAGGATTTAACATTATTAAGATTTTGATGCTCTCTCTCTCTCTCTCTCTCTCTCTCTCTCTCTCTCTCTCTCTCTCTCTCTCTCTCTCTCTCTCTCGTGAAGACAATTTTATATTGTTATTCACAGATTTTGAGTAAACTTGAAAAAATAATTACTTACGACTATTCGAAACACACGAGCGCAGATGCTGACACCCTAGCAGCTTACATTTGTAATGACACATACACACACCCATATGCGTATACTCCAACACCCACATATTCACATCAACCAAAACACGAACATGCATACAAAAACACACTTACTGTATACCGCGTATTGCTTCAAATCGGTTTACAAATCTTACAACAACAATATCTGCATACTTTTTTTTTGGATTGAAAGAGATTTGAAATGCTTATCAAACGTTTTTCTTTCTGACT
Organism: Palaemon carinicauda; assembly: GCF_036898095.1. Classification (NCBI taxonomy): domain Eukaryota; kingdom Metazoa; phylum Arthropoda; class Malacostraca; order Decapoda; family Palaemonidae; genus Palaemon; species Palaemon carinicauda. The sequence continues at coordinate 9,194,504 of NC_090734.1, forward strand.
TCAGTGGTTGCGGTGGTCTATTAGAATCGTTCTTGCATGGTGATCCGACGGACCGGGGTTCGAGTCCCGCTCAAACTCGATAGTTTCTGGAAATGTCTGCAACCTCATCCTCACTGTCAACTAAGGATAAGGGTTTTAGGGGAGTCTATACAGTAGGTCTATCTGTTGAGTCACCAGCAGCCATAGCCTGGCCGACCATGGTCCTAGCTTTGGTGAAGTGTGGGCTTGGGTGCTGATAATAAGTATATATGGTTAGTCTCTCGGGTATTGTAATGTAAGCTAGGGCATTATACCTGTTCCTTGCCTCTGCCATTCATGAGCGTCCTTTAAAATCTTTAAAGCCTTTGAAATATTTAGGCTACTTAGGGATGGTCTATTATGGTTAGCCTCAAACATGTGGAAAATGACAAAAGATATTAACGTTTTCACAGTATATAACATTCATTTTAAAAGTCACTGCCTCTTCCCGTTATACATAAGTATCTTTAAGAATCTCAAAAAAAAAAAAAAATAATCTGTAAATCCATATTTAGCGGAAAATTATAACTGAAATTAATAAGGTGAAAGGTGGGCCACCTTTCATTTAAGGTAAATTTGAAGTGATTAGCCCCAGAGAGGCAGTAATTCCACATAGAAAATTTATAGGGTTGCTCTCTAGCGCAGTTATTTGCCCAGATTAATTAAGGATTTCTCATTAAACTAATCTAGATAATGAAGGGCATATGATGGACTTAGCAACTGACTCCACACAAAGACGAAATTCGTGTATTTCTCAGGAGGGTCAAACACTGTTGGAAGAACAATGCAATCCTTTAATAATAATATTTAATATATAAAAATTATATAAATTTTGAGGTTAACTCCATTCCTTACCATTTAATTTAAAACATTTCCAGAACTTTTTGAATGTTAATTCTAAATTCGTTGAGTTTTAGAGCGACCCATACTGGAAGAATGAGTCATGTGTCACCTGCATAACGATCTGTTTTTAAGTTGATTCATAGGAAAAGCTACATTCTTTTATAGTGTAACTCAACAACAGTTCAATGACACACTTCGCACTTTATACCTGCACACAAAAGTACACAAACACACACACCCCATACACATATACCGAAGTAGTGACGAGTTACATATCTATGGAAAAAGTAGAAGAAAGAAGGAAGTTGTGGTGAAAGGGATTTGAGTGATATTATTATTATTATTATTATTATTATTATTATTATTATTATTATTATCATTATTATTATTATTATTATTATTATTATTATTACTAGCTATTCTACAACCCTAGTTGGGAAAGTATCATGCTAAAAGCTCAGAGGCTTTAACAGGAAAATGTCCCAGTGCGTAAAAGAAGTAAGGAGCAAATAAACCATTAAAAACGCAAGAGGAAAAAAACCGATAAAAGAGCATGCCTCAGTGCACCCTCAAGCAAGAGAACTCTACCCTAAGATAGTGAAAGACCATAGTACAGAGGTCATGACACTACTCGAGACTAGAAAGGAATTATATGATTTTGACTCTGCTTTCCCCACTTCTGACGTGAAAGGAGGAAGATGAGGAAGCAGAGTAAGGCGTAAAGTCAATTGATCAGTGACTTTTTGATATATTAGCAAAATTCATGATTTAAAAAAATATTTTAGGTACATTTTTCTCCACTAACTTGACACCAATTGTTTTGAAAAGCATACCATCAAAAATTCTTCATAAGTCAAATAATTCTGTGACACAAACTTTTGATTTTCCTTTTTCTTTTCTTTTTAATGATTTTTTTCTAAATTTTCTTCATCTACTATGAGATTCAGGGCCTCTGTAACACGGTTTTTTGGACTTTGCTCCTTATCAAAGCATCGGGTGTAGCTGAAAGTTGACATATGTATATTTTACAACCACACACAAATTTTGTCAGCATTATCAATAACCTAAACCCGATGGTTTTCATTTTTATAGAGTAAAAATGATCCAGCCGACGCCATGGCCAGTGATACCGAGCCAGGAGTCGAAAACATTCATTACGTAAGCAATGTAAACACCTTTGGACAAAATTTTGCCCCGCCCATCCACCAGACACCCATTCACCTTCTTCCATCTGCTCTGAAACCCATAACAGTCAAGAATGGCTAACAGGATTTGGAATTGCCCCCGTGGTTGCAAACCTGCATTTGTCTTACGACTTTCAACTTTATACAGTCATGAGAAAGCCCTTGGCCATATCTATTATAGCCTGAATAGGTAATTATTCAGTTTCTAGTTTAAATCCAATGTTTATGGTCTGATTTGTATTTAGCGTAACATGATTATAATACTTGTAATGTCATTCAGGCTTTTGAACATTTCCATTAACTATTCACTATGCCACCAAGAGAGAGAGAGAGAGAGAGAGAGAGAGAGAGAGAGAGAGAGAGAGAGAGAGAGAGAGAGAGAGAGAGATTGTATGTAAACAGTCTTTATATAACTTTTTTTATTAAAATAAGATTTTTGTGCTAAAATCTCCATCAGACCAACGGATCATCCAATATAATTTTTTTTCTTCTTCTTAGGCCGTACGAACGTGCTGGCTATGTTTTGGGCATGACTGCATTTTGTAAATAAATCATGAATAGTTTTAGGAGTTTTATTCGTACATCTAATTGGAATCTATAGAAGTAAAGTGAACATAATTCATTTATCCTTTAAAATATTTACTACATGTAGCAAAACAAATAGTAGTAAAGATGATAATGAAATGAAGGAATGATACCATACTTTATCTTTAGCTTCAACGTCGGCAATAACATACCCAGTTGCCATAATTTGTCAGCTTAATGAAATAACCTATCATCTAATGTTAAACTTAATTTCTGAGGAGGCCATGGCTTATTGCACAGTGAAAAAACATGACAAAGACTTTATGAATGGCGGAACAATACATAGATGTGGGTGGGGTATCAGTGCTGGCGTAGTAATACTACTGTAGCAGTACTGCCGCAACAGTAGTATGCATGAATTGA
>NC_090734.1:9202496-9222496 GCF_036898095.1 Palaemon carinicauda
TCGCTCTCCCCTCGCACTATAAAGAACCAGAATAAACATGTCTGCTTTTCTTCTCTGTAACAGTGTCGATTTTTTAACATGAAAATTCCTGTTGCTTTGAGATTTTGTATATAAAGGAGAGTGTTTTACAATAAACTCACTCAGTTGCTTTCATCCTGCCTTTGAGTCACAACCTTCTCTCGGCCCGTCACAATACTGTTATTAGATCCTCGTTAAAGTGGTCTGTCTCTCTTCTCCCTGTGGGTCTTCACTGAATCCAAACCAATGACTTAATGGAAGCAAAGGCACATGTCAAGTGTAACTCTATAACATACTTAAACATAAGGTCATCTATTACCTAGGCAGGACAAAGTCGAATGCATTTCAAACAACCGATTTTCATCACCAATGCTTCAATGGTTCAATCTTCTCTGGTGAAAGAATCTTCAAAAATGGAAAACAAAGGGAAACAGAATTTATCAAAATTTATAAAACGATTGTTCATAGATTTTTGTTTAACTCTTCAAAAGATATAAAGAGAAACGCAATTGCTCAAAAAAAAAAAAAAAAAAAAAAAAAAAGGAATGTGTCTGGAAGATAAAGTTATAGCTGTTCAGTATGGCTCCATTTGAAGTGATTAAATAGGAAAAATTTAATCACAAATGTCAAACTCTCTCCTACTGACAATAGAAAAACCTATTTAAGCTTGCTATTACATGTGTTATATTGGTAAAGTTTTTATGCCGTTGCTCTTCTTAACTGTTTGTATATAAGCTTCATAGGTTGTTTGAATAAACTCACTCATGCCCAGCTCGTCTTTCCGTTAAGGTCCAATTTAGCTCAACACGCTCATAAATCAAGTCTCTAAACAGAGGTTTAAAAATCAGTCTCTCGTCATAGTTTATATATTATATATCTATTTTAACATTGTTTCTGAACTTACGACATTTGTTATTCTTTATTCATTAATTTTCATATACTTTATGTATTTCCATATTTCCTTTTCTTATTGGACTATTTTTCCTTCTTGGGACCTTAGGCTTATAGCATCCTGTTTCTCCAAGTATGGTTGTAGCTTAGGTAATAATAATAATAATAATAATAATAATAATAATAATAATAATAATAATAATAATAATAATAATAATAATAATAATGAAAACTCTGTGAGTAGGCCTCAGAGTCCTTCATATACCAAGCAAAATATTCACCAATATACTAAAACCATTCTAGAATTATTATCAATAGCCTTATATTTTATGGCTTTATGAATAAAAAAATATTCTGTAAAAAGGTAAAATATTTAATTTTTTTGGTAACTCTCAGTAAACGTGAGTAGAGGTCATAAAATCTCGTCATGAATAAGAAGCTTCCTAAACCTCTTGTACCATCGTTCAATGCAATGTTCACTTTGGTCTGGCTAAATTATTTGTGTCTACAGTACACAACTTTGTTTCGGATATTTCTTATACTTTACTTATTCTATCCTGAAGTTCCTTCGAGTTTCATTTATAGTCTGAAATACACAATTCATATGACTCATTATGACAATGGATTCCTCTCACTCTTTTCTTTTATTTTTAATAGAAATTATTTTAAAATTTTTCTATTATAGTTTTTCGTAAGATATCAAGTCATATTTAAACTAGTTCTAAAATTGATTGGGAATGAAAGTATTATTTAAGTCAGAAAAAAAAGTTTGCATTTCATTCTAGTAATTATTTTTTTTTTTAAGTTCTAACATGTTATAAAATTTATCATTTGCAGAAAACAATTTTGATAAAAGTTATCCTGCTTCTAATACCTCATTAAATTTTCATTTTTGTGATAAGGAATTTTAATGTGATGTCACTATAATTAGAAATTAATCTTACGCGATTGCATATAAAATATATCTTTATGTTTTGACAATCATAACCTAAAAAACACATAATTTCCTTTGGACTCAGAAAGTCAAAAAAGACTTTTCCTTCATGATCTATTCTTTGATACTTACAGACTTCACCCCCTCCCTTCTCTCTCTCTCTCTCTCTCTCTCTCTCTCTCTCTCTCTCTCTCTCTCTCTCTCTCTCTCTCTCTCTCTCTCTCTCTCTCTCTCTCTCTCTATACATTATGATCTGAAAAGGAAAAACAATGAAATCGAAATAAGGTTTCCACCTAAGTAGCTGTTGTTTTCTTTGAAAAAGGATCGCATTAAAGCTGAGTAATAAGTTAGGAAGTTAGAAATAAATTCCAAAATTTATGGATTGCGTAAAAAAAAAAGTCCAGAAAATCAGAGATCTCAGAAATCAGCCCCTTGGGTATGTAGCATTCTCTTATGTAGTTTGCTTGTAATAACTATAACAAGCAACGTATAAAAAACATTAATGCTTATATATATATATATATATATATATATATATATATATATATATATATATATATATATATATATATATAAGATCATTATGCTTATTATTAGTTGGGGAGGGGAATACAGAGAAATATCAGTACAGTCACCCATACATTCATTCTCCTGATGCCTAAAACTTTTTTTCTTTCTGCAAAGTCTTTCACTTGAGTCATGAACCAACACAGAATTCGAAATCCATCGCGAACTCGCCGTTAAGTGCAGAAAGATACTATAGACCCAACAATCTATTATCATATAAATTAACTACCTTTATGCTTTCATAAACAAATGTTTTATATATCGAGAGCTTTTCTATAAAGGAAAGGGAATATATGTGATTAACAGTTTTGATTAAATAGAGGCTCTAGACTCAATGAAACTGTCATAATAGAGATGTGAATCTTATTTCCATCTAATAACATTAAGCTCTCAATTATATGCCAAATAATGGCTGAATAGAAATGCACTGAACAGTAGGGAGAATGTAATTTCCACGAATAATGAATAACCTTTGCTTCATTAACCCCAACTTTGTTGACTATTTCAAATAATTAAAAGCATTTCACGTTGGATCATTATAGTTCCTGCTTCCACTTCCATTTTTCCACTTCCTTCTCCGTCTCTGTTTACTTGTTTGTTTATTATACAATGGAATTAATAAAGTACCGCATCGGGGTTGGGTGAGTGTGTGGCATTAGAATGAGAATTAAGGTAATGAGTTAAAAGTTATTGTCTTTTGAACAATCAAGAGACTTGATAGGGTTTCTGTCTCTCTAAATGTATGCCATAGGGAGGAATCATGTTATAATATATTATGTTATATTACATTAAATTATATCATAATATATTAAGTGACAATACAATACATGTTTCAAGTATTACCTTACATAACTTATATATATATATATATATATATATATATATATATATATATATATATATATATATATATATATATATATATATATATATATATATATATATAGAATGGAAATTTAAATGGAAGTGAAAATAACCAGATATATTTCCTTAATTAGATAAAGACAAACAACCCTTGACAAATACATTCATAATCACACACACATCAAAAACACAAACACACATACACACACACACACACATATATATATATACATATATATATATATATATATATATATATATATATATATATATATATATATATATATATATATATATAAATACATTATATATATATATATATATATATATATATATATATATAAAAATACATTATATATATATATATATATATATATATATATATATATATATATATATATATATATATATATATATATATATATATATATACATATATATAAATACATATATATATATATATAAATACATTATATATATATATATATATATATATATATATATATATATATATATATATATATATATATACATATATAAATACATATATATATATATATATATATATATATATAGAAATACATTATATATATATATATATATATATATATATATATATATATATATATATATATATATATATATATATATATGTATATATATATATATATATATATATATATATATATATATATATATATATATATATATATATATATATATACATATATATATATATATATATATATATATATATATATATATATATATATATATATATATATTTACATATATTTATATTTATATATATATATATATATATATACATATACATATATATATATATATATATATATATATATATATATATATGTATATATATATATATATATATATATATATATATATATATATATATATATATATATATATATATATATATATATATATATATATATATACATGCATAAGTAAGTATACATTATATATATATATATATATATATATATATATATATATATATATATATATATATGTATATATATGTATATATATATATATATATAAGTAAGTATACATTATATATATATATATAAGTAAGTATATATATATATATATATATATATATATATATATATATATATATATATATATATACATATATATGTAAGTATACATTATATATATATATATATATATATATATATATATATATATATATATATATATATATATATATATATATATATATATATATATATATATATATATATATATATATATTGTAACCTAATTCTAGCTTTTGAGTAATAATTGTAACATATTGCTCTCATATTTTCAAAATTAAAAGTTGCTTTCCTTTAGTGTGCACCAGCCTGCCATATGCGGGCTGGTAAAGAAGGTATTTAGGTTCAGTTATTAATTCCTGCCCCTTTTCTGTTTTCCATGTTATGTTAATGGTGAGTTGGACTTCCACGTGACTGGAATGGGAGTCAAGGTGGAGGGTAAATAATTTTGATTAAGAGGAGTCCACATATTGTGCTAAAGAATGCTAGTGCTCATCAGCGGTCTGATAACCGTAATCCTGGATCAATACATCAACAGCAGCAGCAGCAATTGGTGCTATTTGGACGACCATAGTTCGCTAGCGTTTGGCCCGGGGAGGCCTGAAAAACCGGTATGGTTTGGTGCCACTGCTTATCCCTTAGTGAAGAGGGTTGTGTTGTACTAGGAGTTATGTATCCCTTGGTTTAGGAGGACGGTTTGTGCTGGTGAGCAACCCCAAGGATCGGCAATAGATCGATAGCGTTCTAGACCCTGTGAGGTCTTGTGACAGGTACCGTTAAGGCTTGTCAGAGCATTCCTTGTGCCTTTTTATGTATCAAGTCGACTCCAAAATTATCACTTCATGAGTACCATCGGAGGACGAAATTTCGTTAATATAATGTTTTTTTTTTTTTATATATTTGTGTGTATTTCTCGGTCACGGAAGGTGTTTAGGTAGGTAGGGAATATATGTACTTAACTAGGCTCTAAACTTTCTTATTACTTTTTCTATATTGACAAGTTATTTTGAGATGACGAAAGTGGGTGATAGTATATGAATCTTTTGTGCCTCTATACCTCTTACTAGTACTCTTCTCTCTTCCAAATGTTTTCAGTGTGGTATGTTTTCCGTCTGTGTCCTGAAAGTTCTCTTTATTATTTATATAACTGAGTAAATGAAATTAGAGTGTTTTCCAAGTAATTTTCTATTTTGCTTACATGAGCAGCTTTGCCGAGTGTTTGTTTAAATATATATATATTGTATAATAAATTATCATTGACGTCTCCAAGGTTCTTTTTACCCTCTTTTGTTTATGATTGTTCTTGATTATTTTCTTGTTTACCAATCTGATGTTTTGGGTGTACTTCAGTAACCTGGTAAAAATAAAGCCGTAAGGCAGTTTACTTGCGGCCACCTTAAATTAAGCAACAAGGCCTAATTGGTATTTAAAGGTCGGCCCGCCGGTAACACTGGCGACCTTGCCAGGATAAGTAAAAACATTCCGTAGAACTGGTTAATAGTGGTTTTCCAGTTCGGCATCAGAGTAAATAAGAAAAGGATTGAGACGTAAACAAAAGGGTAATTCTACACTTATTCTTTGCTTTTCTTTTCTCCATATTTTTAAGACAAGAGACTAAGTCGGACAAAGGTGAAGATCCGGTAGGAGCGGTGGGTTTTGAGGTAGCAGAATTTTTAGGTAATGTTGATTGGGAAGAAGAAATAGGGGATTTAAGGAAGGTTGAGTTGCAGGAAATTGCAAAATTCATAAATATCTCTGTAGCACCAGGAACAAAGAAAGGGACTCTGTTAGTACAGTTAGTGACGGCCATTAAGAAATGGAAAGAAGAAACTACAAAAAAGTGTTGATAGGACTGAATATATTTCGGTACAGGATAGGTTAGAATTGGAAAGATTGCAAATAGAGATAATGAAACTACGGATAGCCACGAGGGAAGAGGAAAGAATTCATGAAAAAGTAATGTTACAAGCAAAATTTAATCAGGAACAACTAAGAATAGAACGGGAAAGAGAACAGGAACAATTAAGATTACAAAGGGAAAGAGAACAGGAAAAGCATGAATTACAAGTACTCCACCTAAGGCAAGTTCCTGCCGAAAGCAAATTTAACATAGGGAATGGTATTAAATTAATGCCTGTCTTTAAGGAAACAGAAGCCTTGGAGTTTTTCACTGTGTTTGAAAAACTAGCAAATAGGCTAGAATGGCCAGAAAACATGTGGACTACGCTGGTACAATGTAGGTTAATGGGTAAAGCACAGAAAATATATGCTGCCCTGAACGAAGAAATGAGTGCTGACTATTCCCAAGTGAAAAATTTGATTTTAAAAGCGTACGAGCTGGTATCTGAAGCCTACCGTCAGAAATTTCGAAATATGAAGAAGGGATGGGAGAAGACTTTCGTGGAATTTGCACGGAGGAAAAGAGTGGCTTTTCAGGAATGGTTGAAAGCCAAAGGTGTGGAAGATTTTGATGCTTTAAAAGAATTGATACTCATTGAAGAATTTAAAAATAATATTAATTTTGATCTGAAAACTCACTTAGAGGATCTTAAGTTGGATCTTTTGGATACTTTGGCTGTAGCAGCTGATGAGATTTTCCTTTCCCACAAGGGGAACTATCAGTTCAGTGATAAGGCAAAGTGGGGCACAAAAAGGAATCCAAGTGGAAAAGGTGCAAGTCAGTCACCTGGGAAGAGGACAAAGGAATCACCGGATAGAGGTGAGAAGCCAGGGTCACCAAAGAAAGGTGGAAAACTGGTGTGCTGGCATTGTGGGCAATCAGGTCACATAAAAGAGAAGTGCCGGTTGTGGTTGGATAAAGCAAAGCCAGTGGGTCTGTTGGGTCGGGATTCGACTGAAACAGATGAGTGTTTCAAAAAGTATGTCTCTGAAGGTGTAGTGAGCATCAAAGGCCAGAATAGGTCAGAGAGACGGGTAAAGCTTTTAAGGGACACGGGAGCGGCGCAATCCATAATTTTGCGTTCGGTATTGCCGGAAGGACTGAGCCAGGGACAGGAGAAATTTGTGTTACTAGGGGGATTCCCGAGAACAGTAACGGCATGCCCCTTGGTAGAGTTAGTGTTAAACTCTAAATGGGTAAAAGGACCCTTGAGTCTGGCAATTGTGGATGAATTACCCATAAAGGGAGTGGACGTGATAGTGGCCAACGACTGTGAGATGCAGACTCCAGGTAATTGTCCTCTGGTGCAAGGTAAGTCGGTAAAGACTGAAAAGCCTGTTTTCGTGGTCACGCGTTCGGGAGCCCAAGGCAAGTCCAGGGAGATGGACTGTATGGGGCTCGATAAATTATTTGAGAAAAATGGTTCTGAGGTAAGTGTAACTGGAAATCCCATGTTGTCTTCCGTGAAGGACGAGAATGGTAAATGGGCAATTGATACATTTGCGGCGACTCAGAAGGCGGAGTTTGAGAAGGAGAGGAGTATGCAAGTCAGTCAGGATAATAGTCGTCCTCATTTAGAATGGAAGGACGGAGTGTTGAAAAGGATAAGTCGAGCAAAACGAGCACCTGCAGATGCATGGGAGGTGAGAGAACAGATTGTGGTACCAGTAAACTACAGACGTAAGTTATTAGAGCTAGCTCATGACAACCTTCTGTCTGGTCATCTAGGTATAAATAAAACTTTTAAAAAACTTTCAGATTTGTTTTTCTGGCCTTCTCTCAGAAGAGACGTAAAGAAGTTTGTGAAGACCTGCAAAGTCTGCCAGACAACGGGGAAGCCGAATCAGAAAATCCCGAATGCACCACTGCAGCCAATTCCAGCCATTGGAGAACCCTTTGAAGAGGTAATAATTGATATAGTTGGCCCTTTGCCAAGGACCAGCAGTGGAAATAAATATATTTTGACACTGATGGATAGGACCACACGGTATCCTGAGGCAATTCCTTTAAGGAGTATACATGCTGGGAGGGTTCTTAAATCTTTGCTGGGGTTCTTTTCGAAATTTGGTTTACCCAGGGTAATTCAGTCTGATTGTGGGAGTAATTTCAAAAGTAAAGTATTTAAGCAAGGTTTGGAAGAATTAGGCATAAAGCATGTAACTTCTTCGCCTTATCACCCACAGAGCCAAGGACAACTGGAAAGATTTCACCAAACATTGAAATCAATGCTTAGTAAGTATGTGCAGCAGGAACCCAAGAATTGGGACCAGGTAATTCCTTATTTATTATTGGCTTTCAGATCTATTCCTAGTGATGTAATGGGGTTTTCTCCATTTGAACTAACTTTTGGTCATAAAGTAAGGGGACCTTTAGAAGTAGTGAAGGATCACTGGGAGGGAGTAAAACCTCGGGTAAATTTGCTGGACTTTTTAAGGGATTCAAGGGAAAAGTTGATCAATTCTTGGGATTTTGCTTTAAAAACTTTGGAGGTGAGTCAAAGAAAAATGAAAGAGCGTTATGATATGAAAACCAAATTACAAAATTTTCAGGTTGGCGAAGAGGTGTTGGTGTTGCTTCCAATTCCAGGCAATCCATTTAAAGCCAAATTCTCGGGGCCCTGGAAGATCTTAAAGAAGGTGAATGACCTAAACTATGTTGTTGAAACCCCTGACAGGAGGAAGAAGACTCAAGTATGCCATGTTAATATGCTAAAAGCCTACCAGGGCAGGGAAACCATCCGACCAGTTCTGTCTTTAGCCAAGGTGGAGGAGAAAGAAGAATTTGGGGAAACTTCCAGTATGAGTTTGCTGGGAAATTCCGTAGCTTTGAGAAATCTACCCGGGATGTTGGATCATTTAAGTGCCACCCAATCCAAGGAGGTAATGAACTTGATAACAAAGTTCATAGTTTTATTTCAGGACGTTCCAGGACTAACCAGTCTACTTATGCATGATGTAGAGGTTGGAGATGCTCGTCCTATTAAACAACATCCATATAGAGTGAATCCATCCAAAAGGGACATCATTAAGCAAGAGGTAGATTACATGCTACTTCATGATCTAATTCAAAGAAGTTTCAGCCCGTGGAGTTCTCCAGTAGTGCTAGTCAAAAAGGAAGGGGGAGGACAAAGAATGTGCTTCGACTATCGTAAGGTAAATGCAGTTACTGAGTCTGATTGTTTTCCTCTGCCCAGGGTGGAAGATTGCATAAATGATGTCGGCGCTGCCAAGTACATAAGTAAGTTTGATCTTTTAAAGGGTTATTGGCAAGTTCCATTAACAGAAAGGGCTAAAGAAATATCAGCTTTTGTTACGTCGGAAGGTTTGTATTCATGCAATGTCATGCCTTTTGGTATGAAAAATGCCTCTGCCACTTTCCAGAGGTTGATGAATCAAGTGATTGATAAGTTGGAGGGGGTAGTTATCTACATAGATGACCTTGTAGTTTACAGTAATAGTTGGGAGTCTCATTTGGAAAACATGGAATGCTTGTTCGAGAGGCTGCGTGCAGCTGGTCTGGTGATTAATTTAAACAAGTGTAATTTTGCAAAAGCCAAAATAATCTATTTAGGTCATGAGGTGGGACATGGCAAAATTCTCCCAAAATCGGTAAATATTCAGTCAATCCTTGATTTTCAGGTACCAGAGAATCGAAGAGGTATTCGCCGATTTTTGGGGATGGTGGGTTATTATAGGCGGTTTGTATTGAACTTTGCAGATGTGGCTAATCCACTGACCAACTTGCTTAAGAAAGGTCAGCGTTTCTGCTGGACTGCAGAATGTCAGGATGCTTTTGATAAGTTGAAGTCAACCATGATTAATACTCCAATACTTAAAACTCCGAATTTTAAGGAACCTTTTTGCTTGGCTGTGGATGCTAGCGACGTGGGTGTTGGAGCGGTTTTATCACAAGGTTGTGATGGTGAAGAGTATCCGGTGGCGTATTTTCCAAAGAAACTGTTTCCAGCTCAGCAAAAATATTCAACGATTGAAAAGGAGACTTTAGGACTCATTTTATCTTTGGAGCACTTTGAGGTTTACCTAAGTGGTAGCACAGGACCTATTGTGGTAAGAACGGATCATAATCCGCTGGTCTTCTTGAATTTCTTTAAAAATAAGAATAACCGTCTCCTTAGGTGGAGCCTTCGTCTCCAGGAGTGGGATCTACTAATTCAGAATATCGCTGGAAGAGAGAATATCATCCCTGATGCCCTGTCAAGATAACAGGCTCTCTGTTACAGGTCTTTTATTGTTTGTTTGTAATTTACAGTAAGGAGAAAAGGCCTTTTGTTAATACAAAAACGGGAGTTATTTGTATGTTTATTAAATGTTATTTATTTTGTTTTAATGCATTTTTTTTTCTTCTCAGGATTGGGGTTTATGATCTTGTAAACCTTCTGTGTTTCAATATGAAGAAGCTATAAAGGTGGAAGCGCCGAGGAAAGGTTTTGTACCAAGGAAAGACTTTGGACAGAATCTTGTGTAAACATGGGTACAGCTCTAGATTGGGCTGCACCCCTGTGGGTTTTCAGCATGTGCCAGGGGGATGGTCTCCTGGTAACAAATAACAAACCATCCCCTGGCTGATGTTTATGTTAAGTTTAAGTTAGGTTTAGCATTTGGGTACCTTTATTTTAGGGAATTTTTGTCAATTTGGTGCTGGGAAAATTTCTTTTTGATGAGTATGTTTAGGTTTAGATAGTTGGTTAGGAAAGGGAGAAGATGGGGTCCGGGAAATGACTGATGACATTTGTTTAATCTTCTTCCTTTGCAGGACTTACAATTTTTTGATTATCTCTAAACTCTATTGAACCTAATTATTGAGATCTTTGCTTTGTGCCCCCTGTCAAGCTGTTTGATTGCTTCACTATTTTTATGTAAATTTTTTCTTGCGTAAAAATTTCTTGGTAGGGTGGGGCTGTAACGTAATTCTAGCTTTTGAGTAATAATTGTAACATATTGCTCTCATATTTTCAAAATTAAAAGTTGCTTTTCTTTAGTGTGCACCAGCCTGCCATCTGCGGGCTGGTAAAGAAGGTATTTAGGTTCAGTTATTAATTCCTGCCCCTTTTCTGTTTTCCATGTTATGTTAATGGTGAGTGGGACTTCCACGTGACTGGAATGGGAGTCAAGGTGGAGGGTAAATAATTTTGATTAAGAGGAGTCCACATATTGTGCTAAAGAACGCTAGTGCTTATCAGCGGTCTGATAACCGTAATCCTGGATCAATACTTCAGCAGCAGCAGCAGCAATTGGTGCTATTTGGACGACCATAGTTCGCTAGCGTTTGGCCCGGGAGGCCTGAAAAACAGGTATGGTTTGGTGCCACTGCTTATCCCTTAGTGAAGAGGGTTGTGTTGTACTGGGAGTTATGTATCCCTTGGTTTAGGAGGACGGTTTGTGCTGGTGAGCAACCCCAAGGATCGGCAATAGATCGATAGTGTTCTGGACCCTGTGAGGTCTCGTGACAGGTACCGTTAAGGCTTGTCAGAGCATTCCTTGTGCCTTTTTATGTATCAAGTCGACTCTAAAATTATCACTTCATGAGTACCATCGGAGGACGAGATTTCGTTAATATAATGTGTTTTTTTTTTATATATTTGTGTGTATTTCTTGGTCACGGAAGGTGTTTAGGTAGGTAGGGAATATATGTACTTAACTAGGCTCTAAACTTTCTTATTACTTTTTCTATATTGACAAGTTATTTTGAGATGACGAAAGTGGGTGATAGTATATGAATCTTTTGTGCCTCTATACCTCTTACTAGTACTCTTCTCTCTTCCAAATGTTTTCAGTGTGGTATGTTTTCCGTCTGTGTCCTGAAAGTTCTCTTTATTATTTATATAACTGAGTAAATGAAATTAGTTTTTTCCAAGTAATTTTCTATTTTGTTTACATGAGCAGCTTTGCCGAGTGTTTGTTTAAATATATATATATTGTATAATAAATTATCATTGACGTCTCCAAGGTTCTTTTTACCCTCTTTTGTTTATGATTGTTCTTGATTATTTTCTTGTTTACCAATCTGATGTTTTGGGTGTACTTCAGTAACCTGGTAAAAATAAAGCCGTAAGGCAGTTTACTTACGGCCACCTTAAATTAAGCAACAAGGCCTAATTGGTATTTAAAGGTCGGCCCGCCGGTAACAATATATATATATATATATATATATATATATATATATATATATATATATATATATATGATAAATTTTGCAAATTTTTACGTGTTTTATATTCGAAGAAGCCATATATATATTTTTGATACATTAATGTCTGTATTCTCTTAACAACCTTGGGATCAGAGCCCCAGGCAAAATCACACAAAGACAAGAGCTTGGCTCCGGCCGGGAATCGAACCCTGGTCGGCAAGCTTGTATAGACAGTGACTAAGCCACTTGGCCACGAAGAAAGATAAAAGTCAATGACAATTCTTCTGTACTTATACCTGTAGAATTCAGGTATTTTGTACTTATAATTGAAATCATCCTATCTTCACCATCGTAGCTAATTGGTAGTTTGTTACTTGGCATTCAATTAACGATAAATTTTGCATATTTTTACATGTTTTTCATATTCAAATAAGCCATATATATTTTTGATACATTAATGTCTGGATTCTCTTAACGACCTCGGGATCAGAGCCCCAGGCGAAATCACACAAAGACAAGAGCTTGTCTCCGGCCGGGAATCGAACCCTGGACGCCAAGCTTGTATAGACAGTGACTATGCCACTTGGCCACTGTCTATACAATCTTGCCGACCAGGGTTCGATTCCCGGCCGGAGCCAAGCTCTTGTCTTTGTGTGATTTCGCCTGGGGCTCTGATCCCGGGGTCGTTAAGAGAATCCAGACATTAATGTATCAAAAATATATATGGCTTATTTGAATATATATATATATATATATATATATATATATATATATATATATATATATATATATATATATATATATATATATATATATATATATATATGTATATATATATATATATATATATATATATATATATATATATATATATATATATATATATATATATATATATATATATATACATATATATATATATATATATATATATATATATATATATATATATATATATATATATATATATATATATATATATATATATATATATATATATTTAATATTATAGTCCCATGGTCCTGGACCCAAAATATAATATATATATATATATATATATATATATATATATATATATATATATATATATATATATATATATATATATATATATATATATATATATATATTAAGGCTGGCAAGCTACACAACCTCTCAAGTTCCAAAGACACCTTTTGGTTTTTACATTAATATGTTATATATGAAAATATTAATACCCAAGCTCTGAGATAATTATATAACTCCCAGATGGTAATATATAAAATCACTGAATATCCAAAGGTCTCTTGCGTATACTCAAAACAAAACTGGGTAATTATTATTAAGAACTATTCAAACAACCTTTTACTTTGATTCTTAACAGGGATACGAGTGAGTACTGAATTAAACACTGGTGATTAAAATGATACACTTTTTACAAAAATAAATATATTCTATAAAAGTTACAACTTTTTGAAAGAATTAACATAAAAAAAAGTAAATCATTCGAAATATCAAGTCTGAACAAAACTTAGACTAAGGCAAAAGAAATTAATAATTATGAAAATTATAGTCACTTGTTTCACTTGAAATTCAATTTTACACAATCACTTAGTCTTGATAACTAATGAAAATAGTTAACCTTTAACAATGTCATGGATAGATTCAATACTATTAAAAGGATATGTTTTAAAGACAAAAATATCCATTCGCAAAGTGTGAGCATCGAGGCGAGATCTGACTACCGTATTGTTTGGTCAAACCTGTCATCACTTCACTGTCGTCAGCATTTTGAAAGTAAACCGAGCCTCCACGAAGAGCACCTGCAGCGATACAGATTATGAAACTCTGAATCCAAAATGTTACACTCTAGTAAAGAAGATTCACAAACGTCCACAATAGTGTTGTCTAGCTTACAGTTATTTTCATTGTTGACTTTACTTGCCCTGTTTTCTATCAGTGGAGAGTTTCTCGGCTCTAGCTCCTCTACTACATCACCTGTTGCGGCATCAGTATGAAGAGCATCCGTACAAATCAAATTCTTTGCAGTATCCAAAGTCCCCAGGCCGTGTTCAACGACACATGACTGAAACATTGCTTTCTCTTCTAGGTCCTTCACTGGATTTTCAATCAGAGGAATATCCACAACAGCAGGATCTGGAATCACTCTGGAACCAGCGATATCATTTCCTAATAGAAAATCAATGTCAGGTATAGATAATTCGTCAACAACTCCTACAACAGTATTCCCTGTAAACAAATTACAATCCACATGCAACTTTGCCCTAGGTACTGTAGTCAGTCCACCAATGCTCTTCAGAATTACACTATCTTGAGTCATACAATTCTCTATCCCAGGAACTGCACCTCTGACCACCAAGTTGTGCGACGAACCTGTATCTCATACTATCCTGACAGAGATTCCATTGGAACTTTTATCTGGAACACAAAGTTTTCCTTCAAAACAAAAAGGTTTAATTTCAATTCTAACCACAGGAGACTTTTCTTTACCATACGTACACATTCTCGGGAGAGAACAAACTACATTCCCTGTCTTTTCTTTGTTTTTAAGCCATCCAGGACAATTTCTGCGAATATGTCCAACCTCACCACAAAAATAACATTTCACAACAGTACTATTATTACTTCCAGCATAGTCATTCCCTTGGCCTTTATTTTTACTCCGGCCAGGACTAATAAGTGGTGAATTCTGCAATGATTTGCAAGGTGATCTATGTGGTGATCTCCTGGAATTGTTTCCCCTTTTGAATGGCTTTAACAAAATAAAATTCTCAGCCAGAGTATTAGCTCTCTATAAAGTTATAACTTATCTTTCAAACAAATATCTCTGTACATCAACAGGAATTCCTCTTAAAAATTGTCAAAGTAACATCAACTCTCTGTACTCTTCTATGAACGTGACTCCAGCTGCTTTAATCCACTTATCATGAAGTTTAACAGTACCATGGGTATACTCTACATATGATTGTTTATTGCATTTACGAAACCTTTTAAATCGCAAACGACAATACTCAGGGGTAAGTTCATATATCTTAAGTATATTATCTTTGATAAAGTCATAATCCTTGCACTCACTAGCATTCAAAGCCAGAAAACCTACCAAAGCAGGTTGAATAATCATAGGCCAGACCTCCTTAGGCCAACTTAAACTTTGAGCTAACTTCTCGAAAAGTGAAATAAAATTCATCAGATTCTGACTCATCAAATTTAGGCATACTTTCGTCAATAAGAGAAATTCTACTTTTGCTTCCACTCTTGAGGGCTTCTGACTTAACTGATATTCTTTTTCTTCTCTATTCAACCTGTCTTGACGCTTAAGTTCTTCCCTTTTTAATCTGTCCTGACGCTCAAGTTCTTTGTCCTGACGCTCAAGTTCTTCCTTTTTCTTTTATTCTTTCTATTTCCTCTCTTTCTCTTGCATACTGAATTTCTATTCTTTCTACCTCTGAGACTGAACAACCTTCATCACATAAATCAAAGGACTCTTCCGAGAGAACTCCATCATCAACTAACTTCGATATTACGTTACTCTTAACCTGAGATTTACGCCAAGCTTTCTTTATGTCTTCATCAAACTTATAGTGACAAGCGATCTCTAACCAATCATCCTTTCGCATACGGTGTGAACTCAAATATCCACTAGTAGGATTTTCAACAAACTCACTAATGTCAAAGGACTCCATAATTATCAACTTAATATGCTAATTATCACATAGATAAACTGCACAAAAAGAAATTAATTTGAAAATACAAAAACCAATACGTCAATACGCATATAACAAATCTTGCACAATAACGACCATTACAAACAACTACCGAGGGCTAACAAATTTCAATCCCAGACAGACCCCCACTTGTTACGATCTGCTTCTAATAATTTCAAGTATTAGAATATTTTTCTTACCCAAAGCAATTATTCAGACACCGTTAAAATTGATATGATTATTATTACTTAATAATTAATTTAGCATTACCGAAACCCAATAAATATATACAGTAGAGAAATCACGGGATAATTATGTAATAAACCGAGTATTAACACTTTACACAAAGAAATGAATAATAAGATGATAAGCTCATATTAACGAAAAAATACTCGAATACCTCGTACTCACTTAATAGAGAGTAAACATTTCAGAAGGCTAAGTCACGTACATAGAAGAAAAATACAAGATAATCCATTAGTTAGTATAAACCACTACTTGTCACCACAATTCCAGGAGACACACTGGTACGTACGAAACTAAGTAGCCAAGTAAACTTTTAAAAGGATCGAAACAACAGAACTTCACACTTATTAGAGGATAAATACAAAAACATCACACTTCCTGATCCAACCTACGCCGCCATCTATTGGTTGATCCGCGCATCTCAAGCGAAAACGAATACAAATAAATCAAGTTGTAACACACGCAGTATATATATATATATATATATATATATATATATATATATATATATATATATATATATATATATATATATATATATATATATATATATATATATATCAACACAACATCGTGTTCAAATAAAAATAAATTTCTACCTCATACTTGGGATCGAACGCTAGCCCCTTCTAATGAAAGGCCAGGTCGAAACCAACCATGCCACGAGAGCCCATAAAAGGAAATCTGAACCTGACACTAATCTAGCTGTCCGAGGATTTACCTGGTGAGACATCAGTCTCTTTACCAGCGAGTTTTACCAGATTTCCCCGGGCCACCACATGACACAATTGGTAGTAATTCATTCAAATTACCCCTAATGAGTCAATATGGATAAATATCAACACAACATCATGTTCAAATAGAAATAAATTTCCACCTCATACTTGGGATCGAACGCTAGCCCCTTCTAATGAAAGGCCAGGTCGAAACCAACCATGCCACGAGAGCCCATAAAAGGAAATCTGAACCTGACACTAATCTAGCTGTCCGAGGATTTACCTGGTGAGACATCAGTCTCTTTACCAGCGAGTTTTACCAGATTTCCCCGGGCCACCACGTGACACAATTGGTAGTAAATCATTCAAATTACCCCTAATGAGTCAATATGGATAAATATCAACACAACATCGTGTTCAAATAGAAATAAATTTCTACCTCATACTTGGGATCGAACGCTAGCCCCTTCTAATGAAAGGCCAGGTCGAAACCAACCATGCCACGAGAGCCCATAAAAGGAAATCTGAACCTGACACTAATCTAGCTGTCCGAGGATTTACCTGGTGAGACATCAGTCTCTTTCCCAGCGAGTTTTACCAGATTTCCCCGGGCCACCACGTGACACAATTGGTAGTAATTCATTCAAATTACCCCTAATGAGTCAATATGGATAAATATCAACACAACATCGTGTTCAAATAGAAATAAATTTCTACCTCATACTTGGGATCGAACACTAGCCCCTTCTAATGAAAGGCCAGGTCGAAACCAACCATGCCACGAGAGCCCATAAAAGGAAATCTGAACCTGACACAAATCTAGCTGTCCGAGGATTTACCTGGTGAGACATCAGTCTCTTTACCAGCGAGTTTTACCAGATTTCCCCGGGCCACCACGTGACACAATTGGTAGTAATTCATTCAAATTACCCCTAATGAGTCAATATGGATAAATATCAACACAACATCGTGGCCCGGGGAAATCTGGTAAAACTCGCTGGTAAAGAGACCGATGTCTCACCAGGTAAATCCTCGGACAGCTAGATTAGTGTCGGGTTCAGATTTCCTTTTATTGGCTCTGGTGGCATGGTTGGTTTCGACCTGGCCTTTCATTAGAAGGGGCTAGCGTTCGATCCCAAGTATGAGGTTGAAATTTATTTCTATTTGAACACGATGTTGTGTTGATATTTATCCATATTGACTCATTAGGGGTAATTTGAATGAATTACTACCAATTGTGTCACGTGGTGGCCCGGGGAAATCTGGTAAAACTCGCTGGTAAAGAGACTGATGTCTCACCAGGTAAATCCTCGGACAGCTAGATTAGTGTCAGGTTCAGATTTCCTTTTATGGGCTCTCGTGGCATGGTTGGTTTCGACCTGGCCTTTCATTAGAAGGGGCTAGCGTTCGATCCCAAGTATGAGGTAGAAATTTATTTCTATTTGAACACGATGTTGTGTTGATATTTATCCATATTGACTCATTAGGGGTAATTTGAATGAATTACTACCAATTGTGTCACGTGGTGGCCCGGGGAAATCTGGTAAAACTCGCTGGTAAAGAGACTGATGTCTCACCAGGTAAATCCTCGGACAGCTAGATTAGTGTCAGGTTCAGATTTCCTTTTATGGGCTCTCGTGGCATGGTTGGTTTCGACCTGGCCTTTCATTAGAAGGGGCTAGCGTTCGATCCCAAGTATGAGGTAGAAATATATATATATATATATATATATATATATATATATATATATATATATATATATATATATATATATATATATATATATATATATATATATATATATATATATATATATATATATATATATATACATATATATATATACTGTGAGTGTAAAATTCCCTACGAAGGTTTCGTCAGTTTACTAGAAGCACATAGGCTATCTGCCAGTTTAGCAGCCGGCCTCCACTGACACTCTCCTGATATAAGTGTTATATTTTGTGATTAGGTATTCATGTTACGTTTGTGCTGGTGACCAAAACCCTGTTACTGTGAGGTAGAATTCGATGGAACAAAATTACTGTTATCAAACTTTCTTATTTGCGTAGTTTCTCTGTATTCTTGACTTGGGCAGTCAGAAACCGAGATCCAGATTTATACACCCTACCCAGAAACCACATTCGGTTCAAATTCTTTCCGTCACACGATAACTTTTTCCCAAGTTTTTGGAGAAAACTTTGTCGGAATAAAGTTTTCCCTTTTATTTGCTCAAAGTTCTTTGATTTTTATTTGCTTTGACTTCTTATTTCTGAGGAAAAAAAAGAAAATTTTTAAATTTCAATTTATAAAAAGGTCCCTTGGATCTTCAATACTTTAGTTTCCAGGTTCAATCTTCAGTTTTGTCTCAGCGCGCAAACATCCTAGTCTTGCCTGACCTAGATTCAATTCTCCTTTGATTTTCCCTACGGCATTCAACGAATTTTTTTTTCACTTCTGATTTTTTGGTGCTTTATTTCTTTATTTGAAACTGAAATAAAAATCTCTAGAAGTTAAAGACCTTCCGATTAATAGTTCATATTTATTCTTACATTTTCCTTTTTGTGGAATTAACCATAGATATTTCAATCATAGATTTAATACATGTATTTACATTAATGAATATACACTAGCTTTGAATTTATCTTTTGATATACAACAACGTGGGATCGGTTTTACAGAAAGGTCCTTTTTTAATTCGAATAATGGAGGGAGAAACCTGATGTATGTCCCATCACTGATGTATGTGTTGAACTACCTAAAGAGTTCTCCGATTTTCCTACTTAGTTTGAAAGGATTAATTGGGGTTAAAACTTTTGCTATGGGTACTTTAATCAGTTTAATTGAATCAATACAACTTTTTGATTTCCCTTGTCAAAGTAACCTTTCAATAGTAAAACTGCATCATGGGGTAATAAATTTGTCTTGCTATCGCTAGTATTTATA
>NC_090734.1:9229996-9234996 GCF_036898095.1 Palaemon carinicauda
AGCTTGTGTAGTGAGGGTAACAGAGAAAAGAAACAGTGACAATGCCCTAGAGAATAACCATATGTCCATTTCATCAACCAATGGACCACCACAAACCTAAAATCCTGTATTATGCTTCTACGTGTAATTCTATAACAGTTTTTCGATAGAAATAAAAATCTTGACTGGTGAAATATGTATGATTCAATTTAAGATATTTGTAAATTCTGTCAAGGTTGTTGATAGAAGCAACGAATCTTTCATAGACCTATAAATGTTATATCAAATCATAATTTAAGCTTTAATAAAAAAAAAAATATTATTTTCAGTTATCGTATAAAAATCTGAAAAAATCTAAAGGATGCAATATATTCCCGAATTTATAGATTAATTTCATATAATGTTTGATTTAATTAACGAAATAGTATGCAAAAAAAAACAAAAAAAAAAATACACTAGACACTTTGCTCTCCTTAGAAGTTCTAAAAAAGGGAAAATAATAATCATCATAAAATGCTGAACATTTTACATAAATCTCCACGGCTTGAAATCCTAAATCTCATAGGAACTTCCTCGTATATCATATTCCTCATAAAGTGTATTAATCATTCATCTTAACAAAATCTTAGTATTAACTGGTGTACGGAATATGATTAAAATGTATCCAACCAAAGGTAATTAATTACTTCACTGGACGCTAATTACTCCAAGAGATCCTTATCCTGGAAGCAATTTTCCAGGGAGGAGCAATTTTTTTTTGTTCCGGAAACTGGAAGCTTCTAGTCGAAGGAACTAAAACGCTGAGTTAAATTCATTTAATTTCTTTTCGGGTTTACGATGGGTCAGTGAATAAATTCAAACGTTTGTGTAAGTGAAGATTTAGAAACTCTTCAGTGAATATTTCTATTTTCAATCTCTAAAAATTATGGATAATTTATCTAAACTGTGATAACTTAACTACTAGGTATCAACAGAGAGGCAACCAGGTGAATGCAAGTAACGTTTATTCAGCAGATAATGAGCTTATATACATGAACTTGCGTTTATGAAAAAGTACCTGGACGAAAATTCTGCAACTCTATCAATTACAATTTACCAAAAGTGCAACTTAAGAAATTACAAAACATAATAAACAAAAGGAGCAAGACTGATAAAAGGTGTCCCACCTAGAGAAAGGATCACACCTATACTAATCGATTTACATTGGTTGCGGAGTTAAGCGAGAATTGAATTTAAAATATGTACAATAACCCGCCAAGTTACCAGAACCGGTCGTCCAAAATACTCAAAAGAATTGCTACACATTGCTCAGCCAACAAATCGTGTCGACCCGAGAATAGTTACAGATGGCTTCAAACTGTTGGAAACTAGATATATGTCTACTTTAGGCTCTAGAGCCTTTAAATATGCGGCCCCGAGACTATACAATAAGCTCCCACGAAACATTCGAAAGATTGGAGACATTAAGGCTTTCAAGAGGAAACTGAAGACTTTCTTATTTATAAAATCATACAACAGTGACGATTTAACAGTAAATGAACAATACTTGATCTGAAACGATACACACTCTGAACGAACAAGGTGAAACGCCAACAGAGGTCCTGTAGAGAGTGCGGTTCTCCTACTGTATGGGACCGGAAAAGAAGCCATCAAAGTAAGTAAGTAAGGCAAACTTTAATTAAACAGGATGTTCTATTACCAGTGTGGGAGAGAGCGAGAGATAAAAAAAAAGCAAAAAAAGCATTACATCGTATGAGCATTTATGAAACCCGTGCGGTACAATATTTTCATTTTGAGTTTATCGTTCGGGAATATTAAGCGGGAATAGTTAAATGCATAATTGATAGATATTTAAATGGTAATTCACTTGGATATTTATCTTTCATCTTTTATGTAAGTATTCTTGGAATAATTTAATAAACATTCTCTCTCTCTCTCTCTCTCTCTCTCTCTCTCTCTCTCTCTCTCTCTCTCTCTCTCTCTCTCTCTCTCTCTCTCTCTCTCTCTCTCTCTCTATTAAAATATTTATGCCTTTATAACTTCGTTTCTTTAATTCTGATTTTTACCTCAAAACCCATCCAGTAATATAGATTTTGTTTTATCTATTTCTTGATAAGAATGCTGTATTAAATAATATGTAACTTATAAAGAAATAATTTTGCATCTTTATTAATACAGACCATTGTTTAAATGTAGAATAAGTCTTTCCAAAACCAAAATGCTGCAACGAGCTCACAGTCAGACTCAATACAGGTTAAAAAGAGGACTAAGACACCTAGCTGTAAAAGCAAATTATTTTAAAGTTCATCTGGAAGTTTTGGGAAAACTCAAAAAGTGCCGTCGATCACGGGCAGAGAAACCATAAAATAAAAAGTTACAAAAGAGAGAGAGAGAGAGAGAGAGAGAGAGAGAGAGAGAGAGAGAGAGAGAGAGAGAGAGAGAGAGAGAGAGAGATTTTAACAAATTATCGGCGTACCCGATGACTTGCCGTAGGACGAAAAAATTGTATTTTGATATTTTCGAGCTATTCAATTTTTCCATCTCTATTTTCAGAAATCTTGAAAATATTAACTTATGATCCGTTGAGATAATTTCCCTTGCATTCAAGTGCACAGTTCTTAGTTGCCTTGTATAACCGTGTGGAAAACTCGCTGTACACAGGAACGCTTATTTTTCTCCAACTTTCTATCCTCTCTTTTCCTTTTTTTTTTTTTTTTTTTTTTTTTTTTAATCGAATAAAAATTATTTAGTACATTTTTAATTAGTCCCTCGAGAATTACCTTTACTTGTATCGATTTTCATTAGCTTCAAATAAAAAGAATATCTCAAAGCAGCGTGACCTCTCTGGGGTCAGGGTAGCATGCCCTCTCTCGGGTACTGACTCAAAGTGACTAATTTTTCTTATGCGGTCACTCCACCCTATATTCTATACCTCAAAGGGGCTTAAATGTCCTCGAGAAATGGCCTCATCATCTCGGCGTCTTCGTTAAAGCAAGGGAAATGCTGAATGTGTGTTTACGATTACGAAACCCAACACAAGTGTGAATATGCATTTTAAGTCGGGAAGACTTCGATAACAATAATTTGTATCTAAATTCTAGAAAACTACGATAGTTTTTAATAGCCAAATAAGTGCATTAAATCTAAGATGATCGTGAAAGGTTTTCTAAAGTCAAGAAAACTTGATCAATAGTCTACGGACCTTAAAAATGACAATTGTGAATGCTCTTTAAAATCATGAAAACTAATGCATTGATGAATGATCGTTCTTATATAGAATGATAGGGTGATGGTGATTAGACATCAAGAATAATACAAACTAAAGACTGTAAATTCCAAAATAATTCAGAAAAAGTAAGGCAATGGTAAATGAATCTTGAAAATGTACACTTTAAATTTCATGGAAATTGAGGAACGGTAAATTGCCCTTGAAATTAAAGAACAATGGGAATTGTTATTTTAGGTCAAGTTAGAATAATCTAGCACTATAAAATAATAAAACTCATATGGCATTGGAAAGGGGCCTTGACAAAAAAAATAAACAAATAATAAACAATAAATAAATAAAATAAAATCTTCAAATCAATATGACTATTATTAAGAGATTTCCATGTTATTAAAGCTAACCCAATGTTAAGTAGCCCATTTAGACTCCTATTGGTCTAATTTTATGATTAGAGGTTGTCTTTTCCCTTTGTGGTTCATGTACAACTTTCTGTGTATGAAAGAGCAAAGGGAAATGAGTACAATGTACGGTACAGCAAGGTAAATATGGAAGGGCTAAGAACGTAAAAGAATAGGATAATTCTGATAAGAAAGACATGAAGGAGAAAACAGGCAACTACGAGAGGAAATTGGGGCTATGACCGTCCGTCAAACGAATGAGCGGACAAGAAGAAAGGTGAAATCATTGATAATAAGGGAGAGATATGATATCGGATAGAAAGGGGAAATAACTTACTGAAATAGAAAGGGAAAATAAAAATAAAGAGATGGGGAAAATAATTTCTTTGAACTGAAAAGGTAGACAATAATTAATAGGAAAAATATTTATATGAAAGATTGAAACTAAAATCTAACTAAAGGAATTACACGAAATAGAAATGTGTTATTTGGAAATAATTACTCTAACCTCGCTCAGTAGGCAACTCAATACTCTGTTTTCTATTTTTATATTTACATCTGTCATTCTTCGGAAATAAAATCTGTATATGTACAACTCCCACTAGAATATTAATTGGTGTAACATGTTTTGAGTATTTGATTTTGATCCAATATATTTTTGTTTTTCGTGATATTATTATTATTATTATTATTATTATTATTATTATTATTATTATTATTATTATTATTATTATTATTATTATTATTAGCTAAGTTACAACCCTCGTTGGAAAAAAGAATGTTACAAGCCCAAGTGTTCCTGCAAGGAAAAAAATACCTGAGCCAGGAAAGGAAATAAGAAAATAAATAAACTACATCAGAAGTAAAGAACAATTGAAATAAAATATTCTAAGAACAGTAACAACATTAAATAGATCTTTCATAAATAAATTATAAAGAGACTTATTTCATCCTTTTCAACATAAAAACATTCGATGCAAATTTGAACTTTTGAAGTTCCACCGATTCAATTCCTTTATCAGTAAGATCATTCCATAATCTGATCACAGCTCGAATAAATCTTCTAGAATATAGTGTAGTATTGAGCTTCATGATGGAGAAGGCATTAACTGCATATATAGTATCAAGTAGGAAAGATCTTTAAGCCGACCGTTTATATAATTGCATGTCTGTTTATTGCACTGTGTGAGAAAATCTCCAGTCCACTACACTCCTTGTCTGTAAGGAAGCTTTGTGAATCTAACACTGTTCCGACATCTTAGAACGTTTGAAGTTGTGGAGGACTGATTTTTGTTTGATTTTTACTTATATTCTGTTTGCCAAATACAGAGAGAGAGAGAGAGAGAGAGAGAGAGAGAGAGAGAGAGAGAGAGAGAGAGAGAGAGAGAGAGTGTGTG
>NC_090734.1:9239996-9247496 GCF_036898095.1 Palaemon carinicauda
TAGATAGATAATGAACATCCTTCTTGCAACCAAAGTATAAATATATGCCACCTTTTATAGTGATTGGGACAAGATATTCGAAATGTTCTGTACCATGCAACTCACCATGACTAAGATACGCTATAAAATAACTTTTTTTTATATTGCTATCTTCAACATCACTTTGATATTTATACATCTCTCATCTCCGTATCCATCTCAAAAGAAAGCCCTCGGGAAATACAAAAACTGGACTGACATTTTACATAAATAAAAAAGATATTTTTATTTTTTTGACTTGCCAGTATGGAGCACTTTAATAATTGTTTGATATTCTTTGTTAAGATTTATCTTTTATTATTATTATTATTATTATTATTATTATTATTATTATTATTATTATTATTATTATTATTATTATTATTATTATTATTATTATTATTATTATTATTATTGTTGTTGTTATTATCATTATTATTATTAGTTAAGCTAAAACCCTAGTTGGAAAAGCATGATGCTATAAGCCCAAGGACTCAGACTGGACAAAAATAACCCAATGATGAAAGGAAATGCTGAAATAAATAAACTACAAGAGAAGTAATGAACAAATAAAAAAAATAAGAACAGTAACAATATCAAATTAGATTTTTCCTATATAAACTATATAAGGATAATTATGTAATGCTGTTCAACATAATAACATTTGCAGCAAGTTCGAGCTTTTGAAGTTCTTTTATTACAAACGAAGGAGGATCATCTTGACTGTAATCTATTGTATGTTTCTGAGTGCATTTTTCATTCACACATTTCGTTTACTTGACAATGTCTTCGTTTCTGTGTTAAAAAATTTGGCATTTAAAGACAATGAGCGATCTTAAGTGGAAAGACATGTCTGAGGTCTTTATCCTGCAGTAGACTAGTTAAGTCTGCTGCTATCTGAGGTAGTATGTTGGCCAGGGCTCCAGCTACCCATTGAGATACTACCGCTAGAGAGTTATTGGATCCTTTGACTGGCCAGACAGTAATACATTAGATCCCTCTCTTGTGATGATGGCTCATTTTTTTCTTTGTCTACATAAGCACCGAATAGTCTGGCCTATTCTATACACATTCTCGTCTTTCCTCATACTCCTGGCAACACTGATATTACCAAAAGTTTCTTCGCGCAAGGGACTAATTACTGTACTGCAATTGTTCAGTGGCTACTTTCTTTTTGGTAAGGGCGGAAGAGACTCTTTAGCTATGGTAAGCAGCTCTTCTAAGAAAAGGCCACTTCAAAATCAAACCATTGTTCTCTAGTCTTGGCTAGTGTAATAGCCTCTCTATCATGGTCTTCCACTGTCGTGAGTTACAGTTTGTTGGGCAGGAGAAATAGAAGGGCCAAGTATGTCTGGTGGTTTATGAAGAGGTTGTCTTTTCCTTATGTTTCTTTTTCTTTTCAAAACCATCCTTGCAATCCTCCGTTCACTTGAATTGGTTATCCTGAAGGGCATTTAACCTTGCATGGTGTGTCGGCTCCCTCATGTTGACCAGTTTTTCTGATTTTTTTCCTATAGTCTATGAGTTTGATCAATCACTTTATTAACATTTCTGTACATATTGTTTTTGTTTTCATTCTTGTTAATTTAGTTTTGAGGTATGATGTATCTTTTTTATTACCAATAATTCTTCTGCTGTCTGGAGACCTTAAGCGAATTCTAGGACGATTGCGTCCTAGATTTGTTCAATGTCTCCTACTGTAAAGTAATATTCATGGTCGTCATGCAGATATTCAAGACCTTAAAGTTGCGTCCACACAGTATGATATTCTTCTGTGAGCAGAAACTTTAGTTTTTATTATGAGGCATTTAACTGAGCTCCTTATAACTGGTTCAAAGAAGCCAATAATGTTGTAAGTGTATGCCATCCCTAGGGCCAGGAGAATGGCGGTATATATTAGGACTGAGTACCCTGCATCTCCTAAGTAATAGAATTTTGTAGCAGGCATAACAACTATTTGTGTTCAATCTACTGGAATAGAGACATGGAATATTCTAACTTAAATTGTCTTCTTACCATTATGGCTAAGATATAAGATTATAGGAAGGTCTCTTTTGTCTTTGTTGATGATTTCAATGTTTACCATAGGGGGTGGTGAAATTCTGTTTCTCCTACCGATCACCATTGCTTAAGAGCTTTAAACTTTGCCTCTGAATCAGGCTGTGAGCATATCATAAGTGAAGCTATTCACAGATCTGGCAATTCCTTGGGCCTCGTATAAACTGACACCCCTGGCGTTATAACAACAAAGTTTGGTCCTCCAGTTGGAACATCTGATCATGCCTTGATTTCATTAGTAGAAGACTAAGCAGCCTGTCCCTGG
This sequence comes from Palaemon carinicauda, assembly GCF_036898095.1. Lineage (NCBI taxonomy): Eukaryota > Metazoa > Arthropoda > Malacostraca > Decapoda > Palaemonidae > Palaemon > Palaemon carinicauda. Next base: position 9,242,338 of record NC_090734.1, read on the forward strand.
TGTATCATACTCATGTAAGATTTATATGAAATCTCAAGCAGACTGGAATAGGATTTTACATGCTCTTTTTGGCTTAAATTTGTCACAATTAGATAGTAGTGTTGATCTGGTTGTCCCTTTAAATAAGAATCTAGTCAACATAATTGATAGGCGTTAAGGTACCGAGTGAAGGACAAACCATGGTTCAATGATGATTGTAGACATGCTTATTTGGAGAAGCAGGAGGCCTATCATCTTTGGAAGGGTAACAGATCAGATTTGACCTGGACTAACTATACTCAGCTTAGAGCTTTTGCCTCAGAGAGTTTATGCTTCAACTGAAAAGGAATACAATTTAATCATGAAACACTTTCTGTTATAATCCAATAGCATAAGTGGTGGACCACCCTTAAATCTGCACTCTTTGGTGTAGATGGAACAGTTCCTATATACTTAAACCAGAGGGTTCTGTCACTCATTGCCTAAAGGAAAAGGCAACCCTTTTGGTTGATGTGTTTGACAGTAAGCTGTGTAATGAGAAACTCGAACTTCCTTATTCCTGTATTCCTGAGGCTAAACTAAAAAGTTTAGCTTTTCGATCTAGTGAAATAAAAGCTCTCTTGATGGACCTTGACGCTCAAGTAGGTGTAGACCTAAATGCTATTTTTCCTTTGTTTTTTTTATAAAGACTGCAGATTTCCTAGCTCCAAATTTATCTATTATTTTGCACAAGTTAACAAGAAGAGGAGCTTTTAGCAGTTGTTGGAGAATTGGTAATGTTACTCCACTATATAAATGTGGTTGTGGTTGCTCAAGGCCACCTGATTACTACCTGATTTCCATAAACCCAATATTATCTAAAGTTTTTTAACGTGTTTTGGCAAAACGTCTTAATAGGTTTGCTGAAAGTATTAATCTGTTCCTTAGTTTGAAATCTGGTTTTAATAAAGCCCTTGGGGCATGTGATTCCCTTCTTACAATCTCCAGTGATGTACAGAAATCCCTTTATTATGGTCAGGAAGTTCGTATGATTGGCCTAGATTTTAGTGCAGCCTTTGAGCGTGTTAATCATGAGACCCTTGTTTTCAAACTCAAACGGTTGAAAGTGGGTGGTTCGCTTCTTAACATCATTACTGGATAGATCACAAAGAGTTATTGTTGATGGGCACCATAGTGAGTATAGGAATGCGATATCTGGTGTTCATCAGGGTAGTGTTCTTGTCCTATTATTTTTCATACTATATACACATGACATGTGGTTTGGCCTAGAAAGAAAGCTTTTTGGTTATGCAGATGAAACTACTCTCTTTGCATCAGATCTGGGGTTGCTGAATACCTTAAAAGAGATTTAGCTAAAGTTAGTGCATGGTGCAAATTATGGGGTATGAAGTTGTATCCTAAAAAAATTCAAAGTATGATTGAAAGTAGGTCACAGACAGTGGCTCCTCAGCATCTGGATCTTAGTAATGATAATTTTTCTTCAACATTGTATTAATCTTTTAAAATTTTAGCTGTGATCCTCTAAAGCAAAAAATACTTTTGAGAAATACAATAGGTCTGTTCGTTTTCAAATTTCAATTACACAAAAAATTGGCTTATTGAGAAAGTCTTTCAAGATTTTCAGTGATCAATCTATTTTGAAGAAGTGTTTTAATTCTTTCATTCTAACTCTTTTGGAGTATTGTTCTCCTGTATGATATTCAGCTGCTGATTCTCATCTTAATTTGTTGGACAGGAACTTATGGTTTATGACATTTTTCATTCCTAATCTAGATATTAATTTTTGGCCCCGTCATTATATTAGTTCATTATGAATGTTGCATAAGATTTTTTCAAATTCTGACCATCCTTTACATTCATATCTTCCTGGACAGTTTCATCCTGTTCGTAATGCTAGGCATGCAGTTAATTTTGATAGTCAGGCCTTTTCCATCATGAGGCTCAATACTATATAGTATTCAAGAAGTTTTATCATAGCTGAATTAGTAGAACTTCAAAAGTTCAAAAATGCAACAAATAGGTCTTTTTCTAGTTTATATAAGAAATATGTGTTTTAATATCTTATGTTAATTGTTCATTACTTCTTATATCGTTTATTTATTTCCTTATATCCTTTTCTCAATTGGCTATTTTTTCCTGTTGGAGCCCTTTGGCTCTTAGCATCCTGATTTTCTTACTAGAGTTGTAGCTTAGCTAGTAATAATAATAATAATAATAATAATAATAATAATAATAATAATAATAATAATAATAATAATAATAATATTAATAACTATAAGGATAATTATGTATATATATATATATATATATATATATATATATATATATATATATATATATATATATATATATATATATATATATATATATATATATACCTTTACACAAATATATGCATATATATGCATATATATATATATATATATATATATATATATATATATATATATATATATATATATATATTTATATATATATATATATATATATATATATATATATATATATATATATATATATATATATATATATATATATATATATATATATATATATATATATATATATACACACATATATATATAAATATATATACATATATATATATATATATATATATATATATATATATATATATATATATATATATATATATGGGTGTATATATATATATATATATATATATATATATATATATATATATATATATATATATATGGGTGTATATATATATATATATATATATATATATATATATATATATATATATATATATATATATGTATATATACATATATACGTATATATACATATATATATATATATATATATATATATATATATATATATATATATATATATATATATATATATATATATATATATATATATATATATATATATACATATACATATACATATACATTATATACTGTATAGTATACGTGTGTGTATGTATAAATCATCATTTCCATGTTAATTACATGTTTTCCTTGATAACTCGTTGATATATTAATACATTGTAACTAAAGAATTGCCGTTCCCTGAAAGCAAACATTTCCACCAGGGAAAAGTTCAAAGCAAAAAGTAATGAGACATCGCATTTTACGTGAGAAACGAGATGGACGGGAATCCTAAAACGAACATTGACCCAATAATCGCTTCATCCCTCAACCCTGGATAGGTACGGTGGGTCGTTTGCGACCCCGAGCGTAAAAAAAAAAACAGGTTTTTCTCACGTGACTCACCCCCGTGACTGAATTTGTGGGTGATCGACCTGCAGGAGGTGTCTCCCATACACGCTCTAGTAGTGTCCAGATGTGCATTGCTGTAGCTGTACTCCTTCCCCGATTTCTGAGACGCGTCGGGGTCGTTCGCGTCCGAGTTTACCCTTCTAGGGTAGTTTGCATAATTATCAAAGTTATTACGTATTATGAAATTGTCGTAGAATGGTGCAACTTGTATAGGTTATCAGTTGTGGAAAGTCTTGGTGGATTGTTTGGCTACCATGTGCATGTTTTTTTTTTTTAGTTAAAATGTCGTTCATCACCACGAGGACCATTTTACCGCGAGTGCCCCTTTTTCATTTTTTTTCATTTTTTTGCCAAGTCATTTTTCCGTAAGATATTGCCAAATAGTGTCGTAAAACTTTTGCTTGTTTAGTGTTGGAAAGTGTGTCTAGATGATCTGGCTACCCATGCATGACTTTGTTTTTGTCAGATACGACGTAGTTATTGGTATATTGGGTATTTAACTGCGGTTACCAATTTCTGTTTTTTTTTCAATATTTGTAAAAATTACTACGTAGTAAGGAATTGCCGTATATTATTGATTTTTTTTTTCATGTTTATGTGTTAGAAAGTGTGCCTTGATGGTTGGGCTAACACGTGCATGTCTTTTTTTTTATCTGAGATGTCGTATATTAGAATGTCGGGCATTTTACCGCGAGTGTCCCTTTTTCCTTTTTTTTCATTTTTTTGCCAAGTCATTTTTCCGTAAGATATTGCGAAATAGTGTCGTAAAACTTTTGCTTTTTTAGTGTTGGAAAGTGTGTCTAGATGATCTGGCTACCCATGCGTGATTTTGTTTTTGTCAGATACGACGTAGTTATTGGTATATTGGGTATTTAACTGCGGTTGCCAATTTCTGTTTTTTTTCAATATTTGTAAAAATTTACTACGTAGTAAGGAATTGCCGTATATTATTGATTTTTTTTTCATGTTTATGTGTTAGAAAGTGTGCCTTGATGGTTGGGCTAACACGTGCATGTCTTTTTTTTTATCTGAGATGCCGTATATTAGAATGTTGGGCATTTTTCCGCGAGTGCCCCTTATTATTTGTTTTGCATTTTTTTGCTTAGTCATGTTACCGTAAGGAATTGGCAAGTAGTGTTGCAAAACTTATATTTTTATAGTGTTGGAAAGTGTTTTTAGATGATCTGGCTACCCATGCCTATTTTTCTTTTAGCCAGATATGGCGTATATATAAGTATGTGTTCGATTTTCCTGTGATTGCCATTTTTTTGTTTTTTCCCATTTCTTTCAAAATTACTACGTACTAAGGAACTATCACAGAGTAATATTTCATTTATATGTTTATTTGTCGGAAAATATGCCTTGATGGTTTGCCTAGCACGTGGCTGAAATTTTTTTTTTCTGAAATGCCGTATATTAGAATGGCCATTTTTCCACGAGTGCCCCTTTTTATTTGTTTTGCATTTTTTTGCTTATTCATGTTACCGTAAGGAATTGGCAAGAAGTGTCGCAAAACTTATATTTTTATAGTGTTGGAAAGTGTTTCTAGATGATCTGGCTACCCATGCCCATCTTCTTTTTTTAGCCAGATATGGCGTATATATAGGTATGTGTTCGATTTTCCTGTGATTGCCATTTTTTCGTTTTTTCCCATTTCTTTCAAAATTACTACGTACTAAGGAACTATCACAGAGTAATTATTCATTTAGATGTTTATTTGTCGGAAAATGTGCCTTGATGGTTTGACTAGCACGTGGCTGAATTTTTTTTTTCTGAAATGCCGTATATTAGAATGTTAGCCATTTTTCCTCGAGTGCCCCTTTTTATTTGTTTTGCATTTTTTTGCTTAGTCATGTTACCGTAAGGAATTGGCAAGTAGTGTCGCAAAACTTATATTTTTATAGTGTTGGAAAGTGTTTCTAGATG
>NC_090734.1:9252496-9257496 GCF_036898095.1 Palaemon carinicauda
GGCCGTTGTCTGATGTAGGGTGATGCCCAGGAGATTCGTTAATGACGTCCACTATTGAGAGGTGAAAGTGGTTCCCCTGTCAGAAGTAATATGCTCAGGGATACTGAATCTTGAAATCCATCCAGAGAGTAAGGCAGATGTACATGAGGCGGACGTTGCAGTTTCCATGGGAATGGCTTCAGGCCAACGAGTGGATAGGTCGATGATGGTAAACAGGTAACGATGTCCTTGTGATGTGGTAGGGGGGCCTACAACGTCGACGTGTATGTGTGCGAAACGACGCTGAGGTTGAGGAAAGGTGCCCACTCCTGAATCCATGTGTCGATGTACTTTGGAAGTTTGGCAAGAAGTACAGGCGCGGACCCAATCCTTAGCATCCTTAGAAATGCCGTGCCAAATGAACTTTGCCTTCAGCAGGTGTGCAGTAGAACGGCACGAGGGATGTGAAAGGCCGTGAATGAAATCAAACACCTGTCGGCGCATGGGAGCAGGAATCCAAGGTCGCGGTCTACCAGTACTGACGTCACAGAGGAGGGTGGTGTTGGAGTCTTCGAGGGGAAAATCTTCCCAACGGAGGGACGTGCAGGATGTCCTACAAGCTTGATACTCTGGATCCTGTCGTTGGGCATCAGCCTGGGCGTTGTAATCCAATCCCAGTTGAATGGCAGCCAACGTGTTTCTTGACAGGGCATCGGCAACGGGATTCATTTTCCCAGGGACGTATTGGAGGGTGCAATTGTATTCGGCCACGGCGGAGAGATGTCGACGTTGACGGGCGGACCATGCATCAGACTGTCGAGTGAAGGCGTGCACCAGAGGCATGTGGTGTTTGCGAATGACGAAGGGCGTACCTTCTAAGAAATGGCGAAAGTGACGGAAAGCCAAGTGCACCGCCAGCAATTCTCGATCGAAGGTAGAATAACCCGATTCTGCCTTGGACAGTTTTCTGCTGAAGAAGGCCAATGGGCGGGGCGAGCCTTTGACCACCTGCTCGAGTACTGCACCAATAGCGACGTCGCTGAAATTGGTGGAGAGAAGGAGAGGGGCGTGTGGGATAGGAAAAGTGAGAGCCGCAGCAGTTGATAGGGCCTTCTTTGCATTGCAGAAGGCTGCTTCTTGAAGGGGACCCCACTTCAGGTCCTTTGGCTTGCCCTTGAGGGAGGCGTAGAGGGGAGCAAGAGTGGCGGCAATGGCTGGCAGAAAACGTTGATAATAGTTGATCATGCCCAAGAATTCCTGCAGAGCTTTGACGGTCGAGGGCGCGGGGTAGTTCTGAACAGCTGCTACCTTCTCAGGGAGGGGATGGACTCCTTCAGGAGTGATACGGTGCCCTAAGAACAACACTTCGTTGGCGCCAAAGGTACACTTGTTGTACCGGACTACAAGGCCGTTTTGTTGCAGGCGGTCGAGCACGATGCGTAGGTGACGGAGGTGTTCCTCTTTTGAGGAGGAGAACACAAGTATATCGTCCACATAACATACACAGAAAGGGAGGTCCCCTAAGATGCCATCCATGAGACGTTGAAACGTTGCCCCCGCATTACGAAGGCCAAAACAGGAGTAATTGAAGGTGTATGTACCAAACGGAGTAGTGATGGTGGTCTTGGGGATGTCTTCTGGGTTCATAGGCACCTGATAATACCCCTTCAGGAGGGCGAGCGTAGAGAAAACCTTCGCTTTGTGCAGGTAGGAGGTCACATCGGCAATGTTTTGGAGGGGGTAGTGATCCGGTTCTGTTTGCATGTTCAGGCACCTGTAATCCCCACAAGGACGGACGGAGCCGTCTTTCTTCAGAACGATGTGTAAGGGTGACGACCATGGGCTGGAGGCCTTTTGGCAAAGGCCCATTTTCTCCATTTCGGAGAACGTCTGTTTGGCGGCTGCCAATCTTTCCGGTGCAAGACGTCTGAATTTTGCGAAGACTGGGAGTCCGGTCGTCTTGGGATGGTGATAAATACCGTGCTTGGCAGGAACCGTGGGGGTTTGGTGAAGTTCTGGACGGAAAACTTCCGGGTACGACGTGAGGAGATGGGCATAGGCATCCGTGGGTGCGCTGATGTAGAGAGCGAGGTTAGAGGGGGCGGGTTGAAGAGGTGTCGACAAGTACGAGTCTGTGTTGACCAATCGTCGGTGGGCGACATCGACCAGAAGGTGGAAATGAGAGAGGAAATCCGCACCGAGAATTGGCATTGTGATGTCAGCAACGAAAAACTTCCAATTGAATTTACCGTTACCGAACGATAATGTGAGGTTCTCGTAACCGTAGGTGGGTATCGCAGATCCGTTGGCAGCTACCAAGCGGACGTCGGCAGATGTAGACAGACTACGTCGTGCCTTGAAGAGTTTCCTTGGCAAAGGAGAACGACAAGCACCCGTGTCTACCAAAAATCGCACGTTTGTTCCTGCATCCTGTAAAAAGAAAAGATTAGAAACATGGGAGGCCACCGCCACAAGCGATGGCCTACTTACACATTTTTTGGCCACTGACAATCCTTGGCACATTTCTTCGCGGTTGCCCCAAATCTGAAGTGGTAGTAGCAAAACTGCGGCGGATGGGAGGTAGTAAGTGGCTGTAGAAGTCGCTCGTTGAGGCGCGAGCGATTGGTGGGTGGTTGGCGGCTTTGTCGCCGCTTCGGCACGTCACGGGGTAGGCGTGTATGTCCTACGGCATTCATGTCAGCTTCGGTTGACGTTGAATAGGCATCCTCATCGTCAAGGGTGGAGGCGTTGATGGAGGTCTTGAAGTGGCTGTCCATAAGGGCGTCGGCTTTGGTCATCAAGTCCTTTATGGGTAAACTATCGACATCGGGTATGGCAGCGCGTACAGGTTCGGGTAAACGGTGTATCCAAAGGGCACGAAGTAGGTTCACCTCACGAGGAGAGCCGTCTGCGGCAGGTTGAAGGCGAGCAATACTGGTCATTTCCCTGAGGGCAAGCGAAGCCCTTTGGTCCCCCAACGGTTGTTGCGAGAGCTGAAAAAGCTTCGCTGGCGACGGCGAGTACTGCTGCAGAAGGTATGTTTTGAGGGCGTCATATGCTATTGGGGTGTCTCCTTGTTCACAAAGCCAGTCGGATATTTTTGGGAAGGTGTCCTTGGGTATCGCCGTGAGAGCATAATCTGCTTTGGTGGTTGAGCGAGTCACGCCCCTGATATGAAACTGGACTTCTGCGCGCTGAAACCAAGCAAACGCCTCTGCGGTGGCGAACGGTGAAAGTTTCAATGGGTCGGCCACAGCGCCACCTGCTGTAGTAGAGTCCGTCTCCGTCATAGTACCAACGATGGAGGGGCGAGGGGGGTGTGGGTGGAAGGCAGTGGGAGCGAGTCGACTTCCGGGGTCACCAATGTGACGGTGCCGAGTGAGGGTTGTGAACTCAAAGGCAGGATGCAATCAACTGAGTTTTATTAAGGAACACTCTTCTTTATATACAAAACCTCACGGCAACAGGACATAACATGTTCGAGAGACAGACAATGTTCAGAGCAAAACCGGAGACATGATCATTCAGGTTCTTTTTAGTGTGAGGGAAGAGCGCAGATACAAGCATAATATATACAAAATAATTATGTACCATTGTGTGACACACGTTTGGTACACCATCATAAACACATTATGCAGATCTTAGCTTGTTGTAAACAGTAAAAGGGAGAGAGCGTCCGTCTATGGCCGGATAAGCTTCAATATGCATCTTTATATAAATGCAGAGAGGGAGTCCGGGGAAGCAGAGCGGCATGGAATATTAACAGTCCTTTTTTCCATAAAGCCAGAGACTCTGGAGCCTGTTCTGGCCCCTTATCCTTCGCTTGGAAGAAAGAAGAATAAGAACATTGAAGATTCAAATCTAATGGTTGAGATAAGCTAGCATTAATAGATATATTTCTCTCTCTCTCTCTCTCTCTCTCTCTCTCTCTCTCTCTCTCTCTCTCCTCTCTCTCTCTCTCTCTCTCTCTCTGTGCAACATGGACACTTCTTCAATTAACGATTGCAATGATAGCAAATAAATAACAAAATATATTTAAACTATAGTGAACAATGGAGTAAAAAATAAAGCAATGACATATTATTGCCTAGGATAGATGAGAAATAATAAAAGAACCAACTAACTAAGGAAGATAAACACACAAAAGAAACAAAAAAGAGGCCCACACATGAAGACCTTATAGTGCTAGTATTATTTTCTGTCATCGAAATGAAAAGTCTGCCGGGTTGGAAAAAAGGAGAAGAACTTACAGAGATAAAAAGAAAACGAAAATGCCATTTTTTTTTTTCTGTAGCGTTGAGATACTTGTAATAGGTTTCGTATCTAAGAAAAAAGAACAGAACAAGTAAAGAATCACTGAACTCTGATATTAACAGATCTGTTGATTTCTTACTAACAAGAGCACCGTCCACTTTGCTGACCTCTTAGCTTCTGAGAGATTTTTTTATTTCCTTCCAACAAGAGCACTGGCCACTTTGCTGAATTCTGTGATTCTGATATATTTGTTGATTTCCTTCTAACAAGACCAGTGACCACTTTGCTGAGCTCTGTGATTCTGACAGTTTTGTTGATTTCTTCCTAACAAGAGCACTGACCACTTTTCTGAGCTCTTTGACGCTGACATATTTGTTTATTTCCTACCAACAAGAGAACTGGCCATGTTGCTGAGCTCCATGAATCTGACAGATTTGTTGATTTACTTCCAACAAAAGCACTGGCCACTTTGCTAAGCTCCGTGAATCTGACAGATTTGTTGATTTCTTTCCAACAGGAGCACTGGTCATTTTGCTGAGCTCAGTGAATCTGACAGAATTTTGGATTTCCTGTCAACAAGAGCACTGGCCACTTTGCTGAACTCTGGCAATCTGACATCGTTGTTGATTTCCTGCCAACAAGAGCACTGACTACTCTGCTAAGCTCTGTGATTCTGACAGATTTGTTGATTTGTTCATAATAAGAGCATTGACCACTTTGCTCAGCTCTCTAATTATGACAGATTTGTTGATTTCCTGCCAACAAGA
>NC_090734.1:9276500-9279000 GCF_036898095.1 Palaemon carinicauda
CTTAGCTTGTCCTACTGAATCTATTAAATCATCAATGAGTGGCAAAGGGTAGGAATCTTTAATGGTGACATTATTAATCTTTCTATAGTCTGTACAAAATCTGTAGCTACTGTCCTCTTTTGGAACTAGGATGCAAGGTGAAACCCATGGCAATTTAGTCGGTCTTGCTAGACCATGCCGGAGAAGATATTCGATTTCCTCCTTCATTTTGCTCTTCTTCTCACGACCCACACGATAGGACTGCTGACGAATGGGTGTTGTACCAGGAACCAGCTCGATGTCATGTAGCAGCAAATCACTTTTCCTGGGAAAATCATTAAAGAGAGTTGAATGGCTAGAGATTACATTCTTTAAGACTTGCGACTGCCAAGGAGAGTGGTGGCTCAAGAATAGATCCAGGTTATTTAGAACCTCAGTATTGGTTTGTGGCATGGAGGAAACAATAAGTCTTCCAATGAATTGTCCTCTCCTGGTGTGTCTACCTTAAAATTAAGATTAACAACCATCTAATTAGAACCATTTCCAGTATCCCTAGAGTGATAAGCCTTAAGTAAATTAACATGAATGATCTGAGTGGGTTTCCTACGATCTGGAGTTCTGATAATGTAGGTATTATTGTTTACATTTTTTCATGATGGGATAGGGCCCACAAAACTTAGCTTTAAGAGGGGAACCAGGGACAGGAAGGTAGGCTAACACAAGGTCATTAGGTTTAAATTTTCTAACTTTACAAGCTTTATCATAGTTTCTCTTCATTAAGATCTGTTGACCCCTTAATTTCTCCCCAGCAATTTTCCTAACCTGCATTAATGTGCTTTTAAGTTTATTCATATATTGTTGATTGGTTTGGCTAGACTCAGAAGGGGTGTTCAACCATTCCTCTTTAATTACTGAAAGAGATCCTCTAACTGACCTCCCAAACAACATCTCGTAGGGTGAAAAACCAAGAGACTCATGGGGAACTTCCCTGATAGCAAATAGAAGAAAATCAATGCCCTCATCCCACTCAAGTTGACTTTCAACAAAAAATTTCCTAAGCATACTCTTTAAAGTTTGGTGCCAACGCTCGAGGGCACCCTGAGACTCTGGGCGATAGGCAGCAGACAAAGTTTGTTTAATATTTAGTTCTTTAAGTACCTGGGCAAAAAGGTCACTGGTGAAATTTGAACTTCTATCACTTTGTATTTCCTTTGGGATACCGAAATTCGTGAAAACTTTCAGTAAAGAATTAGCAATGTTCTTAGCAGAAATGTTACGAAGAGGGATGGCAATAGGATATCGGGTCGTAGGACATATTAAGGTGAGCAAGTATTGATTACCTTTCTTGGTTTTTGGTAAAGGACCAACGTTATCATTATTATCTTACTAAAAGGTTCATCAGGGACTAAGATTGGTTGTAAAGGTGCCTTGGGTATTACCTGGTTAGGTTTTCCTGATATCTGACATACATTACAAGTGCGAACAAATTCTGCTACATCCTTTTTCATATTAGGCCAAAAGAAACAGTTCAAAATCTTACAATAGGTCTTATGAATTCCTAGATGTCCTCCATAGGCATCATGACCTATTTCCATTACAGAATTCCTAACAGAAAGAGGTAGCACAATTTGTTTCTTTTCGCTCCATGTGTCTTCACTAGATCTCTTAGGGGAACGGAAAAACCTCATTAACAAATCAGATTCAAAGTAAAAACATGGGGATTTGCTAATCTCACTTCTAGAAACCGCTTAGTCATGAAGCTTACTTAAAGTGTTATCGTGCTTCCAAGCTTTAATAATGTTATCTCTACTCATAACATTTTGTGCTCCAAAATTTACAGGAGTGACTTTAGATTCATCCGAACTAGATTTCTGGCTACGAGTGACAATACACGAAGGATATACAGAGCAATCGGGATCAGGTTCAATGTTTCACTTACAGGTTTTTCCATTACAATGACGTTGGGAACTACCAAACGTCCTGTAAGGTCATTAGCCAATGATAAAGTTACACTTTTTACTGGAAATTCGATATCTCTTATGCCTACCAGCACATTACCCTTCTTTATAGGACAATCAAGATGAACATTAGCCAGGGGAACTTTAGATATTTGTGAAAGGTCTCTCACGAGAACATGTTCATTAGTTACGTTAGCTTCAATATTAGGGAGAGCATTTCTCAATAGTAAACTTTGCGAAGCACCTGTGTCACGAAGTATCCTGACTTTATATTTATCCCCACCAGATTTCAAAGCTACAGTTCCATCAAAAGTAAAGTCATCAAATAGATTTACAGCCTTTTCAGAATGGATATGGGAGACAGGCTTAATCTGACCATACGTTTTACCTTTAAAGTTAAGAAAATGGTTAAATAAGTTCCGAAAAGGCAAGGAAGTCTTACATTTAGGATCTGGGCAGTTTTTAATTGTGTGACCGTCTTTCTTACAATAACTACAACGAACATTAGACGCTTTTGCCATATCAGTCAGAGTTTCAGAGTTTTTAGCTGGAAATGGTTTTAC